>NC_091565.1:36867349-36869849 GCF_042767895.1 Penaeus vannamei
CATTGTATATATGCATATATATACATACACACATGTATGTATGTATGTGTATATTTCTTTTTCTTTTAAAGCTCTTGCCTTCAAAAGTCATCCAGATATGAACCTTTTCTTATATTTTGCTCCATGGAATTTTCTCAACCATCACTGACTATCTATTGCTCGCTTGTTCTTCATTTGTTTATTTCCATCTTCCAAAGGCAAGTGTCGGCCAAACTGACTTACCTGTTCATAGATTCCCATTTTCCAAAAGCAAGTCCCGCCAGAGTCGCCAAGACCACTCTAGCCAACGCGAGAGAGCAGTCGCGCCATCCTCCCCTGAATGCCGTTTCCCAATCCATGTAGATTCTGATTTCGATGTTAAAGGATTGAACCCGATAGCCACCCCGCTCCCCTTGACAGGTGTGCCAACTCCGGCAACACACGCACACTAGACACACGGAGACAGTGCTACCAACTTGAACGTAGCTCGTTCGCTGGTTGTCGCCCTGCCTTTCATCTAAGGCTTTCCTGTATGGGGCGTGTTTTGATACGATTTAATCTGGTTCTTTGGAGAGAGGAGGATTTTTAAAGCACAGTTTGAACAAAAGATAATATCATCTATTCCTTCCCTCCGTGCTTTCGCCCTTGTTAGAGCAGCGCGCCAACCAGCGAACAATGTAGTTGAAACCCAGACAGTCACACAACCAGCCTATATCCCTTGATAAAAAAAGCAAAAGGGAAAATTTCCTGATGATATCAAGACCAATGTTGTTTTCCACGTTAACCCTGCAATCTTTCTCTCTCTCTCTCCCCTCTTTCCCCCTCAAATAGAAGAGACAAAGCGTCAAGAAAAGGACCACTAGTGTGACCATCCCCGAGGAAGTAAGTAAGACATCTAGAGCAGAATTTCATCCTTTGCTTGGTAGTGTTGTGTCACACGGGATGCCATCCTGAAACCTCACGGGGAGTCATATATTTTTTATTTTCTCCTTGTTATTTTTTCTCGGAGAAAAGCGATAAGGGATAATTATGTCCTTAGTAACAAAAAAAAAAAAAAAGGTGAATTACATGTTGATAGCCAGTATAACGACCCTCTCTTTCTTATAGTTGCGTGTATCGTGTTAAACCACAAAAAAAAAAAAAAAAAAAAAAAATCCGAGTATAAGAGAACCGTAAAATCACGTGAAATTCGCAACTTTAAATTCAATGACTATTTTAAGTCGATAATTTTGAGTCATGTTGCAAGACGGTTGGTTTAAACTAAAAAGAAAGGTAAACAGAAAGACAAAATACGAAATCAGCAAAGTCCAGAGGGCAGTCAACCGTCGAGGGATTTTCACAAAGAAAATGACCTGACGTTTAGCTAACAGCGACCGCCCGTGACCTGACCTGGTTTCCTTTCCTCCTCCCGTTACTGATTAAAAATGAAATACAAAGCAAGACAGAACCGAGATTAAAAAAGAGGCCTGAGGTTTAAAACTCCCGACGACTAGTGACACAGAAACATTTGTGTTGACACTTTGCAATGAAAGGAAGATACAGGTCAGTGGGTGTCGTGACGGGAGTGGAAGAACTCGTCGACTCCAACTTTCGGGATTTTCATTATGGCAAAGAGCTGATAGACTGGACCATTCTTTTGTGCATTGTATTTAAACTAAATAAATGTCTGTTTTAAAAGGTGCCTCTTTTAAATGTCTTCACAATTTCGGGGCGAGAGGAACCGCACGATGACGGGGTTGATCGATCTCAAAAAGTTGATAAAGTTGATAAGTGAAGTGAGGTTCAGGAGGTGGTGGTTGATTATCATTGGTCAGTCCGTGGCGGCGTTGGTGAGATGACCGATTTCGGGAGAGAAATTGATGTTTTGATTATTGTTTATTCAATACGTAGGTAAGACGAGTCGTAGAGTCACCTACTAATACACACACACACACACACATATATATATACACACACACAATATATATATATATATATATATATATATATATATATATATATATATATATATATATATATATATATGCACACACACACATATATGTATATACATACATGTATATACATGTACATTCATACATACACACATTTGTATACACACACAGAAGTAGTGTGACACCATTTCAAAAGACAGACTTTTATATACCACCGTGACAGTGACACTGTAACTCCAAACACCTCGTCTACAGGAGTTCCATCGCCCTTACGTCCAAATAGAAGTTCCTATGTCAGGCTGGACATTATATCAATTTTTTCCATAATTTAGAATTTTTCTTCACTTTATCTCCCCGTGTCATTTTATTTATTTATTTATTTATTTATTTATTTTTTACGTAAAGGACATCTTTCTCACCGAAGAGAACACGCGACCCAAGCTGCCTCTGGACGGGCCACCACCACCACGGCGCCGACATGACAACACCCGGCTTCCTGTGCTATCGTGTACATAGATGGAGTTACGGTCTTGTCCATGTTGTCTCATGGCCTATCATTGGTGTACCCTCATGTCTCAGCGATGGCG
>NC_091565.1:36877349-36879849 GCF_042767895.1 Penaeus vannamei
TGAGATACGACCTGGGTGGGCAGGGGAGACGGGCCTTTGAGGGGAGGGGACGTAGAAAGAGGGGAGAGGGGGAGAAGGGAGGGAGAGAGGGGAAGGGAAGGGAGAGGTGACAGACAGCGCGGGGAAGAGGTGAGAAGGGAGAGGGGTAGAGGTGACGGGGGAACGGGAGGGGAAGGGAACGGAAGTGACAGTAAGGGAGAGGGGACGGGAGGGGAAGGGAGGGGATAGGTGTGGCAACAGGCAGGTAGGTGCAACAGGAGTGGAGGAGGGCGTGGTCGGTCCCGCCAAGTTTTGCAACCGTGCAACAGGAGGACGCCTGGCCGGCTCTTTTGGGTTGTTGATTTTTTTCCTTTTTTGTTGTTGTTTCTTCTTCGTGTTTATGATTATGATTATTATTATTGTTAATGTTATTACCATTATGATTATAATTATGATTATCATTATTATTGTTAATGTTTTTACCATTATGATTATAATTATGATTATCATTATTATTGTTAATGTTTTTACCATTATGATTATAATTATGATCATGATTATCATTGTCATAATAATCATTATCAATATAATAATTGTTGCTATCATAATCATTACTAACGTTATCATTTTTTTTACAATCATCGCTATTGTTATTCCTATTGTTGTTATTATTACTACAACTACTGCTTCTACTAGGGCTTTTGGTACTACTCCTTCTGTTACTTCTAAACTACTACCACTGCTCCTACTGCCACTGCACTTCAACTACAAGTACTACTTCTATTATTACTACTACAACAACTACTACTTCTACACTACTACTACTATTACTACTACTACTACTACTACTACTACTACTTCTACTACTACAACTCCTACTACTACTTCTACACTACTACTACTACTACTATTACTTCTAGTACTGCAATTACCACTACTCCTCCTATTACTACTGATACTACTCCTTCAATTATTACTTTTACTACTGTTCCTACTACTAATATTACTATTAATCATATCATTTACTGAAACCCAAATATTCATGAAATAAAGAAAGGAAGATAAAGAATGACATAACAAACAAGGGAGAAGAATGAGAAGTGGAAGAAAATGAAGAAAAATATGGAAATAGGAGGAAGATGAATAGAGGAAAAAGGATAATGATGATAAGGAGACGGGATAGAAGGAAGAGAAAGAATCATAATGATTTCTTTCTCTTTTTTTCTTTCTTTTTTAACCCTTTGATGTTTATGTCTGAGTTCAATAAGGACGTTATTTGTGTTTATCATTAATCTTGATTGTCATTATTTTTATTTTCATTATTATTATCATCATCATCATTATTATTATTATCATCGTCATTAATATTTCTATTATTATTATTATTATTATTATTATTATTATTATTATTATTATTATTATTATTATTGTTATTATTATTATTAATATTAATACTACTATCAATTATTATTATCATTATTATCATTATTGTTATTATTATTATTATTATTACTGTTATTATCATTATTGTTATTATTATTTTTATCATTATTTTTGTTATTGTTATTATCTTTATTATCATTATCATTATCATTATTGTTATTTTTATCATTATTATTATTATTATTATTATTATTATTATTATTATTATTATTATTATTATTATTATTATTATTATTATTATTATCATCATCATCTTCATTACTATTGTTATTATTATTAATATTATCATCATTAGCATTACTATCATTATCATTTTATTATCATTTTTATTAACAGCATTATTATTATTGTTGCTGTTATAATTACTGTTGCAATCATCATGTTCTGCTTATCAATGTTGTTATAATTCATATCATCTTTTTTATCTTCATTGTTCTTGTTGGTACGATAACAATAATGATAATTATGATACCAATAATGATACTGCTAATGATGGTGATGATGATGATCATGATAATAATAATGATAATAATGATATAAATAATGATAATAATAAAGAAAGATAACAAAAAATAACAGTGATAATATTAATAACATTGATTATCAGCAACTTTATCCTCATTTTCATTATTATCATTTTATATTATTGTTATTATTATTATTATTATTATTATTATTATTATTAACATTATTATTGTTATTATTATTATTATTATTATTATTATGATTACTATGATTATTATCATTGTCATCATTATCATCACTATTATTATTATTACTATTATTATCACTATCATTATTGTATTATCATTATCATTATTATTGTATTATCATTATTATTATTATTATCATTGTCATTATTATCATTAAAGTTGCTGTTTTGTTGTTGTTACTATCGTCATTATTTTTTTTTTATCAATATCATCATCATTACCATTACCAAAGCCGATTATTATTATCCTCATCATCATTATTTTATTTTTTATTAATGTCATTGTTATCATTATCATCTTTATCATTATTGTCATTAGTATTATTACTATTACTATTATCAAGATTTTCATTATTTTCATTATTC
>NC_091565.1:36884849-36887349 GCF_042767895.1 Penaeus vannamei
TTTTGCACGCATATTTAACCCGTTCGAAGCTAAAACTATATCTTTTCAGAAATTGCTAATTTCAGCGACGAGATTCGAGGAACAGTACAACAGCAGATACAAGTTTATACACCGTATCCTCCTTTAACCCCTTACACCCACGCCTCTTCTCACGCCCACACGAGGCCCCAAAGTACCAAACTGACACCCCACGCCCATTCCTCTCACTCCCAACCCCTAACACTCCCCCACCCCCAACCCCCAACCTCAACCCCCGCCTTCTCGCCTCCATCCCTCCCTCTCAGCTCAGCGTCCCCTCGCCCCCCTCTCCTCGCACGATTTGAGAACGTCTTCCATCTTCTCTTAGGCCATTCAGAGTCCCACCCGTTCAGAGAAGGAGGAGCTGGGCGCCCTCTCCTCGCCCCCGCCCGGAGACGCCGTCCCCACCGCCACGGGGAAGCCTGGCGAAGGTGCCGAGGACGACCGCGAGTCCTGGGACAGCAAGTGGCAGTACCTCCTGGCGGTGATCGGGTACGCCGTCGGCCTCGGGTCCGTGTGGCGCTTCCCTTACCTGTGCCAGAAGAACGGCGGCGGTGAGTACTCGATGGGGACGGGGGAGGGGGGAGGGGGAGGGGGGTTGGAGCTGTGTGGGGCAGGGACACGCAGATATATATATATATATATATAAATATATATATATATATATATATATATATATATATATATATATATATATATATATATATATTTAAAGACTGATAAATAGGTCGGAGCGTTTGTTATATAAGTACAGTAATTAACTAGATAAACACATACTTAGATATATCTAAGTATGTGCATCTATACATATATCTGCGTACGTGTGCGTTTAATCCGACAAGCAGGTAAGTCAGAGAGGCGAGTAGAAATGTCTGTACTTATCTGCATTCGCCCATTGTGGTCATCTTCATATTGTCAAGTTTTATTGTTCAAGAATATATATATATATATATATATATATATATATATATATATATATATATATATATATATATATATATATATATATATATGTATGTATGTATGTATGTATGTATGTATGTATTTATGTATGTATATATATGTATAGGTATGCATACAATATATTCTTTATATATAAGAGTTATATGTATTCGGCACATGTGTGTATCGAGCGCGTGAATAGACATTGCTGACGCGGCCGATTCAGCGAAGATTGTGAACCGGCCTTCGTATGGTTCGCAGCCGAGGCAAAAAAAATATAAGAGCAAAATCGATAGAGAAAAAAAAACTTAAATCCTCCTTTTATCCATTGACGCTCCTTCGCTCTTTCTTTTCTTTACGACTCTCCATCTCTCTTTCTCTCTTTTTTCTGGTCTTCCTCTTCTGTCTCTCACTTCCTCTGTTTGTCTCTGTCTTTGTTTGTCTGTCTGTCTCTCTTTGTCTTTCTCTCTCTGTCTGCCTCTCAGACTCTCTTCCTCCACCCCTCTTTCTCTCTCTCTCTCTCTCTCTCTCTCTCTCTCTCTCTCTCTCTCTCTCTCTCTCTCTCTCTCTCTCTCTCTCTCTCTCTCTCTCTCCTCTCTCTCTCTCTCTCTCTCTCCCTCTATCTATCTATCTATCTTTATCTCCCTCCCTCCTCCCCTCTCTCTCTTTCCCCCCCTTCTCTCCCCCTCCATCTCTCACCCCCTCCTCCATCCCGCCCCCCCACCGTCTCTCTTACCCTCTCTCTCTTCCTCTTTATCCTTTTTTATCTCTCTGTATCCCACACATATTCGCACTCATCGACAAGTATTGGAAGTCGCCATTCACGTGCTGTTCCCGGTCTCTTTGTCACTGTGGAGCAACCTCGCTTTTGTAGCCTCCCTTGCTCCCCCTCCTCCCCCTCCTCCCCCTCCTCCCTCTCCTCCCCATCTTTTTTTTTCCTTTATTTCTTCTTCTGCTTGGTGTTCGTCTTTTTTATTTCTCTTTGTTTTTTCTTCTCCACTTCTTCTTCCTCTCCTCCTTCTTCTTCCTCCTACTTCTCTTCTTCTTCTTCCTACTCCAACTCCTCTTCTTCTTCTTCCTCCTCCTACTCCTCTTCTTCTTCCTCCTCCTACTGTACCTCCACCTCCCCCTATCCCCCCTCCTCCTCCCCCTTTTCCCTTTTTCTCCCTCCCCCCAACACCGCCTCCTCCTGCTCCTCCCTCCTTCCCTCCTCCTCATTCTTCTCCTCCTCCCCTCCTTCCCTCCTCCTCTTCTGGTTCCTCTTCCTCTCTTTTCCTCCTCCCCTCCTCCTCCTCCTCCTCCTCCTCCCCCCCTCTCCTCGTCCTCCTCCTCCTCCCCCCTCCTCCTCCTCCTCCTCCCTCCCTCTCCTCCCCCCTCCTCTTCCACCCTCTCCTCCTCCTCCTCCCTCCTCCTCCTCTCCTCCCCCCCATCCTCCTCCTCTTCCTCCTCCTGCGCCCCCTCCTCCTCCTCCTCCTCCTCCTCCTCCTCCTCCTCCACCTCACCCCTCCTCCTCTTCCTCCCTCTCCTCGTCGTCGTCCTC
>NC_091565.1:36892349-36899849 GCF_042767895.1 Penaeus vannamei
TGTGTGTGTGTGTGTGTGTGTGTGTGTGTGTGTGTGTGTGTGTGTGTGTGTGTGTGTGTGTGTGTGTGTGTGTGTTTATATATATATATATATATATATATATATATATATATACATATATATACATACATACATATATACATTTGTCCAGAAAAGAATGATGTATAGTTAGAGATAGTCGTCAAAAGAAGATTGCAGAGTTATATATAAGATAAGAAAAAACACTAAACAAGTTTATCTTAAAAGGAATCCGAAAATCTCGAAATGAAACTCGATTTGGCTCCAGATTCTCTCCTCTCTTTCGTCGAAAAAAAGAGATTTGACAATAAACTCTCATAGATTGTGAGGATGAAAAAATTGTTGTCTTTCGAATAAGCTTTTTTGTTTTTGTTTTTGTTTTATTATACACTGGCTTGTTAATGTACTGAATTTATTTGTGAACACTTAAATAAAAAAAGTCTATTAAAAATACACAGACATGTAACATTTACTTGAATGAATAAATAAATATGTCAATTAGCAAGCGGATAAATGTGGAACAAAGATAAAAGAGAAATGAAAATGATGGTTTATTAATGAAAACATCTAATCATGCACAGTGGTCATTTACTTATTTATTTAATTAATGTTTGATGATCTGGGCGATTACGTAAAGCATAATACAATATATCTATGAATATATATTTTGCTGCATTGAAAACTCTACCTCTACCGGGAATAAGTGAGTATGTAACTACACATGCACAAACTTTCTCTCTCTCTCTGTCTATCTCTCTCTCTCTCTCTCTCTCTCTCTCTCTCTCTCCCTCTCTCTCTCTCTCTCTCTCTCTCTCTTTTTCTCTTTCTCTCTCTCTCTCTCTCTCTCTCTCTCTCTCTCTCTCTCTCTCTCTCTCTCTCTCTCTCTCTCTCTCTCTCTCTCCTTCTCTCTCTCTCCTCCCCTTCTCCCTCTCTTTCCTCCTCTCTCTCTCTCTCTCTCTCCTCCTCACTCTCTCTCTCTCTTTCTCTCTCTCTGTCTACACACTCTCTCTCTCTGTCTACACACTCTCTCTCTCTGTCTACACACTCTCTCTCTCTGTCTACACACTCTCTCTCTCTATCTATCTATCTCTCACTCTTACACACACAAACACACAATGAAAGAAAGAAAAGTTAGAGAACTATGTTGTTGATTGTCATACCTCTTACCCTTAATTCACCCTTTATTTAATAAATCCCAGAATTATCCTTTCCTCCCCTTTCTAAAAACGGAAAAAAGAAGAAGAAAGGAGCGACAATAATTTCCAGGTCTTGGATAAAAGGGCAAGACAAAGGAAGGAAGTCTCATTGCCGGCGGTCTGTATGGGGCAGCTGAGGAGTCTTGCCCTCAGGCGGTCCTCTCCGTTGTCTCTTCTCTCGCTCTCGACTGTTTTTTTTTTTTTTTTTTTTTTAATTCTTGCCTCTTGACCTTCGGCTTTTTTTGTCCTCTTATGCCTTTTTTTTTTCTTCGCGTCTCATTGCCTTCTTGCCCTTATGATCTCTGTCCTTGTTGTCCCCCTGGCTCTCTGGCTCTCTTGGCGCCTTGTGCTCTTGCCCTCCGGTCTTCCTGCCCCTTTGTTTTTTTCTTCTTGTTTCCTTGCCCTCTGACCTTCTTGCTCCTTTATCTTTTTCCCTCTTGCTTCCTTGCCCTCTGACCTTCTTGCTCTTTTTTTCCTCTTGTTTCCTTGCCTCTGGGCTTCCTGTCCCTTTGTTTTTCCTCTTTGTTCACCTGTCCCCTTGCCCTCTTGGCTCTCCTGTCCCCCTTGCGTTTTTGTATTTTCACCCAGTGGCCTTCTTTCCCCTTGCTCTTTCCCCTTGCTTTCCCTCCCGCCCCCTTTTCCCTCTTACCTCGTGACTCTCCGGTCCCCTTTTCCCTCTTACCTCGTGACTCTCCGGTCCCCTTGCCCTACGGCCTTAATGCTATCTCGTCCCTCTGCTCTCGACCTCTTGCTCCAGATGTCCATAACTCTTACCCTTCCTCCCATAGATCCTCCCCTCTTCTCTTCCCCTCCTTTCATCCCTTCGGCCTTGCCTCCTCCCCTCTTCGCTTCTCCTCATTTTATCCCCTTGCCCTTGTCTCCTCCGCCTTCTCTTTCTCGTTCTTCACTCATAGCCCTTCCTCTCCACTCCCTTTTTTCTCTCACCTCACCCATACCTCTCCTCCTCCCCCCTTTCTCTCTCTCCCCTCACTTATACTCCTCCCCCTCCCCACCTCTCCTTCCCTTTCTCTCTCTCCCCCATTCATAACCTTTCCCCCATGTATCCTTCCCCTCCCTCCCACTCCCAAAATCCTCTACCACCACCCCCCCTCCTTCCCTATCCCTCCCCCTCTAACCCCCTCCCTCCCTCCCCCTTCCCCTCCCTCCCTCCCTCCCACCCCACCCCACCCCCAGCCCCTCACACGTCTTCCCCTCACCCAAACCGGTTTTAGTCCCCTTCGCAAGCGCTGACGAAGCGATACGACCACTTTCACCTGAGGAACTTATCAGCCAAAGAGGGTTTTTTTTTGGGGGGGGGAAAGACGTCGTTTTTTCCCCCGTTTCGTGGATTCCTACGTATGTGAGGGAGAGGTTTGCGCTCCCTCGAATGCCCTTGTCGGGTTTGTGCTGTTTGTGTATCTGGATATCTATATCTATCTTTCTGATTATCTGTTTATCTGTCTGTCTGTCTGGCAAGTCATCTATCTGTTTCTTGATTTCTCTCTCTCTCTCTCTCTCTTTCTGTTCATCTGTCAATCTATCTTGTGTATCTTATCTATCTGTCTTTTTATCTTTGTTTATCAATCTATGTATCTATCTGTCCACCAATCTATCTATCTATCTGTCTACCTACCTATCTATCTATCTATCTGTCTGTCTGTCTGTCTATCTATCTATCTGTCTCTGAATCTACCTATCTATCCATATACACACATTTCTGTGTGTGTGTACATATATGTAGCCATATATATCCATTCATCTCCCTCAATCTCTCAGAATCATAGCTTCAATTAGTGAGATTGCGGTTGTCTGTGTGTGCGTTTATGTGTGTCTGCGTGTGTGTGTGTGTGTGTGTGCGTTTGTGAGTGTGTGTGTGTGTGTGTGTGTGTGTGTGTGTGTGTGTGTGTGTGTGTGTGTGCGTTTGTGTGTGTGTGTGTATGTGTGTGTGCGTTTGTGAATGTGTGTGTGTGTGTGTGCATTTGTGAGTGTGCGTTTGTGTGTGTGTGTGTATGTGAGTGTGTGTGTGTGTATGTGCATTTGTGAGTGTGTGTGTGCGTTTGTGAGTGTGTGTGTGTGTGTGTGCGTTTGTGAGTGTGTGTGTGTGCGTTTGTGTGTGTATGTGTGCGTGTGCGTTTGTGAATGTGCGTGTTTGTGCGTATGTGTGTGTATGTGTAAGTATGCGTGTGTGTGTGTGTATGTGAGTGTGTGTGCGTGTGTGTGCGTTTGTATGTGTGCGTGTGCGTTTGTGAGTGTGCGTTTGTGTGCGTGTTTGTGCGTTTGTGTGCGTGCTTGTGCGTATGTGTGTGTGTGTGTATATTATACGGAAATCCAGGGAAATTACACACCAAGTCTCACGAGACAAGATGGATTATTTGTTTCGGAAAACATAAGGGTCTGTTTCCCCTGCCTCGTTGCGTGTCCAAGCAAACAAGGATTTTTCAATTTGGTTTTAAGCAAATATTCCACTACCTCCATCACGTCCCTATATCTTGTTTATCTACTTTTATACTGTTCTTTATTATCATCATATTTTTATTGTTATGATCATTTTCATTCTCATTAAAATCATCATTATTTTCATTCTCATTCTCCTTATTGTCATCATTATAATCGTTATCATAATTATCATTCAGTATCATCATTACAATCATCATTATTTTCATTCTCATTAAAATCATCATTATTTTCATTCTCATTAAAATCATCATTATTTTCATTCTCATTAAAATCATCATTATTTTCATTCTCATTAAAATCATCATTATTTTCATTCTCATTAAAATCATCTTTATTTTCATTCTCATTAAAATCGTCATTATTTTCATTCTCATTAAAATCCTCATTATTTTTATTCTCATTCTCCTTATTGTCATCATTATTATCGTTATCATAATTACCATATAGTATTATCATTACAATCAGCATCGTCATTACCAATATTATTATTATTATTATCAGTATTATCATTGCTATTACTATCATTACTATCATTGCTGTTGCTGTTGATGTTATTGATTTTATTATTATCGTTATGATCATTGATGTTATTATTATCATTATTATCATTGATATTTTCATAAAAAAATTTCATGATCATAATAATCATTATCATTATCATTATCATCATCATTTTATTGTTATCATTATTATCATGATCATTATCATTATCATCATCATTTTATTATCATTATTATCATCATCATCATTATCATCATCATTTTATTGTTATCATTATTATCATTATCATCATCTTATTGTAATCATCATTTTATTGTTATCATTATTATCATAATCATTATCATCATTATTTTATTATCATTATTATCATAATTATCATTATCATCATCATTTTATTGTTATCATTATCATTATCATTGTCATCATCATCATTACCATTATCATTATCATATTATTGTTATCATTATTATCATGATCATGATGATAACAATAATAGTAATGATAATTAAGATCCCTAGCAAACTGAACAGTTAAGCAAATCAACGTGACTTACAAGTGAAGTTTCCCAAAGAAAGTAAGTTTAAGCAGAGAAACGTTTAACTCCGAGCTTGCTGACGTCACCGACCCTGCTGACGTCACCGACCTTGCTGACGTCACCGGATAGAGGGAGCAGGGGAGCGAAGAGGGGGGAAGGGCAGTGATGGAGAGAAATGGAGAGGGGAAGGAAAGTGAGGAAAGGGAAAAAAAGTTGGGAGATTTAGGTGCATTGCGTTGGGCGAATCGAGAGAACGAAGAGAGATAGGGAAGGATGGAGGTAGATAGGAAGGAGAGAGAAAGAGATAAGGGGATCTGTTGAGATGGTGATAAAGAAGATAGAGATGGGAATAGACAGGAAAATATAGCGATGGGGGAATGGGAGATATAATGGGAAGATAGAGAGAGGTGAAAATGAGATGGGATGAGTAGAATAGGAATAATGTTAGAATGCACAATAGATATAGTGAAAATGGATATAAGGTGAGGAAATACAAAGAAAATTGAAGTATGAAGTAAAAGGAGAATAAAGGGGTAATCAAAGGGGAAACTGAAAAATAAAGCAATGAAAAAATGGCATAGAGTAAAAATGCTTGGCGAATAGAGAGAAAGGAAAGGGAGGAAGAGACGTAAGAGAAACGACGAGAACAAGAAATACGTGAAAGAATATCCATGGAAGAAATAAGGATGACGAATGAGTAACAGAAAAGAAACACACACACACACCTACTAAAACACACACGCACATATACCAACACCCACACGTCCAGACATACACCCACATACACACATACACCCACATACACGCCTATATATACACCCACACCCACACATACACGCCTATATATACACCCACACCCACACATACATGCTTATATATACACCCACACATACACCCCACCCACACCCACACACCCACACACCCACACACTAACACGCACCCAAACAAGCCATTTACACCAACACCCCCCTCTCACACCCGCAAGAGCCCACACTACCAAACCCCCTCTCTTACCCCCACCCCCACACCCCAACCATCACACCTGCCCTCCCTCACCCCATAACGACCAGAACAAATATTAGCATATTTTAACTGATACAATCAGCATGCTTAGAGATGACAGAGAGGGGGGAGGAACCATGAGTCACGCCCACCTCCCTCTCCCCCCACACCACTCCCTTACCTTCACCCCACACACCCGCAAAGAGCTTCCCAAACTACCAAACTACCCGACCAGGGACCGACCACCATCAGCCGCCCCATAACGATTTATTGCCCGATTATTAGCATGTTTAGCCCACCCAAGTCGTCATCCGTAGAGGTCCTTATTGTTATTATTAGCTTGCATTAGTAGTCACGCCATCATTCTTCTTATTATTATTATCATTATTAAGGGGGTTGCCATGTATTGTCATTATTGGAGTAGATTTAAAAAAAAAATTCTTATGTATGTTTGTTTATTTGTTTGTTATTTGTATTATTGTTGTTGTTATTATTATTATTATTATTATTATTATCATTACTATTTTGGCTGTTCTTGTTATTAGTAGTATCATTATTATTATTATTGTTGTTGTTATTGTTATCATTATTACTAGCTTTATTACTTTTATTATCATTAGTATCATTATAATTATCATTATTATAACTGTTATCATTATTATTATCATTATCATTATTACGATCATCATCATTATTATCTTTATTATTATTATTGTCCTTATTGTTACTATTGTTATTGTCATTAACATTGTTATCATCATTATTATTATCATTAACATCGTTATCATCATTATTATTATCATTAACATTGTTATTATCATTATTATTAATAGTATCATTATTATTATCATTATCATTATCAATTATGATAATAATGATAACAATGTCAGTATTACGATCATTATTATTGTCGTTATTACTATTGTTATCATCATTATTCATATCATTATTATTATGATTCTTATTTTATTAAGCACTGGGTGGTTGTCTAAATCATGGGTAAGCTTTCTTAGTTTAATGTTTACTACTTATTTGACTCCGGATTTTATTTATCTATTTATTTATTGTAAGGTGATAAAAGTCGAGATAATTTCTTCAAAATAAGATACAGCTACATGGACGCACACACACATAGGCATATGTATGTCGTAAATGTTTTAAGTGTGTTTGTGTGTGTACATGGTATGCCTGTATGTATGTATTTGTGTATGTATATATGCAATTGCGTATGTAAACAAGGGAGCCGCACCAACATGAAAAAAGAAATAGACAAGAAAATCAAAACAAGAAAACCGGCCCAACATGAAAGGAACATGACAGAGAAAACAAAGAAAATTCGCCAAACATAAAGAAGACAAGAAAAAAACACCCAAACATGAAAAAGACAAGGCAAAGAAAAAAAAAATTGCTCCAACATAAAAGAGACAAAGAAAACAAAGAAAACCGTCTCAACATAAAAAAGACCCAACCTAAAAAAGACAAACAACAACAACAGCAACAACAACAAAAGCGCCCCAACATAAAAAAAGACAAGGCAAAAAAACAAAGAAAAATGCCCTAGCATAAAAAAAGACAAGAAAAAACCCTAACAAAGAAAACAAAGAAAACAAAGAAATCCGCCCAACATAAAAAAGACCCAACATAAGATAAACAAGAAAACAAAGAAAGAAAACCGCCCTAAACATAAAAAAGAACAACACCAGCAAACCAGGCCAAGACCCCCCCCCGACCCAACATCAAAGCCCAACGACCAAGCCAACACTCTCCCAGCCGCCCGCCCATCGCCGCCGC
>NC_091565.1:36904849-36907349 GCF_042767895.1 Penaeus vannamei
ACTCCCCTTAATAATCTTTTAGTTCCCATTTCCTCTCTCTCTCTCTCTCTCTCTCTCTCTCTCTCTCTCTCTCTCTCTCTCTCTCTCTCTCTCTCTCTCTCTCTCTCTCTCTCTCTCTCTCTCTCTCTCTCTCTCTCTCTCTCTCTCTCTCTCTCTCTCTCTCTCTCTCTCTGTTTTCTCTTTTTCTGCCTGTCTCTCTCAAACGGACAATCTCTGTCGTTATCTGTCGTGTTCCTCCTGCCTGCCTCTGACCATGCCTACATTTATCTATCTGTCTCTTTCTCTCCCTCCCTCTCTCCCCCTACTTTCTCCCATCGCTCCACTCCCACCCTCCATCCTCCGTCTCTCCTCCCCCCTCCCATAACCCCCCCCTTCCCCCAATTTATCCTAGCTTTACCTCCCCCACCCTCCCATAACCCCCCTCCCCCAATTCATCCTAGCTTTACCTCCCCACCCTCCCATAACCCCCCTCCCCCCAGTTCATCCTAGCTTTACCTCCCCCACCCTCCCATAACCCCCCTCCCCCAATTCATCCTAGCTTTACCTCCCCACCCTCCCATAACCCCCCTCCCCCAATTCATCCTAGCTTTACCTCCCACCCTCCCATAACCCCCTCCCCCCAATTCATCCTAGCTTTACCTCCCCACCCTCCCATAACCCCCCTCCCCCCAGTTCATCCTAGCTTTACCTCCCCCAACCTCCCATAACCCCCTCCCCCCAATTCATCCTAGCTTTACCTCCCCCACCCTCCCATAACCCCCCCCCCAATTCATCCTAGCTTTACCTCCCCCACCCTCCCATAACCCCCTCCCCCAATTCATCCTAGCTTTACCTCCCCCACCCTCCCATAACCCCCTCCCCCAATTCATCCTAGCTTTACCTCCCCCACCCTCCCCCCAATTCATCCTAGCTTTACCTCCCACCCTCCCATAACCCCCCTCCCCCATAATTCATCCTAGCTTTACCTCCCCCACCCTCCCATAACCCCCCTCCCCCCAATTCATCCTAGCTTTACCTCCCCCACCCTCCCATAACCCCCTCCCCCCAATTCATCCTAGCTTTACCTCCCCTCCCCCAATTCATCCTAGCTTTACCTCCCCCATCCTCCCATAACCCCCCCCCCTCCCCCAATTCATCCTAGCCAGCTTTACCTCCCCCATCCTCCCATAACCCCCTCTCCCCCAATTCATCCTAGCTTTACCTCCCCCACCCTCCCATAACCCCCTCCCCCAATTCATCCTAGCTTTACCTCCCCCACCCCTCCCATAACCTCCCCTCCCCCAATTCATCCTAGCTTTTACCTCCCCCACCCTCCCATAACCCCCCTCCCCCCAATTCATCCTAGCTTTACCTCCCCACCCTCCCATAACCCCCTCCCCCAATTCATCCTAGCTTTACCTCCCCCCACCCTCCCATAACCCCCCCTCCCCCCCCAATTCATCCTAGCTTTACCTCCCCCACCCTCCCATAACCCCCTCCCCCAATTCATCCTAGCTTTACCTCCCCACCCTCCCATAACCCCCCCTCCCCCAATTCAATCCTAGCTTTACCCCTCCCCCACCCTCCCATAACCCCCCCCTCCCCCCAATTCATCCTACCTTTACCTCCCCCACCCTCCCATAACCCTCCCCCTCCCCCCCAATTCATTCTAGCTTTAACTCCCCATCCTCCCATAACCCCCCTCCCCCAATTCATCCTAAGCTTTACTCCTCCCCACCCTCCCATAACCCCCCCTCCCCCCAATTCATCCTAGCTTTACCTCCCCCACCCTCCCATAACCCCCCCTCCCCCAATTCATCCTAGCTTACCTCCCCACCCTCCCATAACCCCCTCCCCCAATTCATCCTAGCTTTACCTCCCCACCCTCCCATAACCCCCTCCCCCAATTCATCCCTAGCTTACCTCCCCCACCCTCCCATAACCCCCTCCCCCCAATTCATCCTAGCTTTACCTCCCCCACCCTCCCATAACCCCCCCCTCCCCCAATTCATCCTAGCTTTACCTCCCCACCCTCCCATAACCCCCTCCCCCAATTCATCCTAGCTTTACCTCCCCACCCTCCTTAATCCCCCTCCCCCAATTCATCCTAAGCTTTACCTCCCCCATCCTCCCATAACCCCCTCCCCCCAATTCATCCTAGCTTTACCTCCCCCACCCTCCCATAACCCCCCCTCCCCAATTCATCCTAGCTTTACCTCCCCCACCCTCCCATAACCCCCCCCCCCCCCAATTCATCCTAGCTTTACCTCCCCCACCCTCCCATAACCCCCCTCCCCCCAATTCATCCTAGCTTTACCTCCCCCACCCTCCCATAACCCCCTCCCCCAAGGTTGTTACATCGCTAGCTATTACCTCCCCACCCTCCCATAACCCCCCCCCCCCCCAATTCATCCTAGCTTTACCTCCCTACCTTCTCTTCTTCCGCGCAATGCCCCGTCTTGCTATCCTGATTGCAAATCCCTATCGACTGAAGATCTTTTTTATTCACTCTCGAAGTCGC
>NC_091565.1:36912349-36917349 GCF_042767895.1 Penaeus vannamei
ATATCTCAAAATGAGAGCGGGAAATGAGGCAGTTATGGAAGAGGTCACCCCCACCCCCCTTCCCCCCTCCCCCTCCCCCTCCCCAGAGCACCGGACTCTGACCCTTCGCCCCAACACTATATTTTCGCAAACGTTCAGGACAGCCGTTTGGGCACCGAACTAATGTGGACACGGGCATTTAACCGCTGAACTTCCAGTGTGATCTAATCTCTAATCTGACCCTGGCACTAAACTACTGCTGTTTGCTGGCTCGCTGGCACTGGCAGGCGGTCGTCCCGGGAAGTTCGCTGTTGCTTACTCTCTCTCTCTCTCTCTCTCTCTCTCTCTCTCTCTCTCTCTCTCTCTCTCTCTCTCTCTCTCTCTCTCTCTGTCTGTCTGTCTGTCCCTGTCTGTCTCTCTCTCTCTGTCTCTGTATCTCTCTCTCTCTCTCTCTCTCTCTCTCTCTCTCTCTCTCTCTCCTCTCTCCTCCCTCTCTCTCCCTCCCTCCCTCCCTCCCTCCCTCTCTCTCTCTCTCTCTCTCTCTCTCTTTCTCTCTCTCTTTCTCTCTCTCTCTCTCTCTCTCTCTCTCTCTCTCTCTCTCTCTCTCTCTCTCTCTCTCTCTCTCTCATTATCATTATCATTATTCTATTATCATTATCTTTATTGTTATTGTTTTGCTGTTATTATCACATGATGATCACTATTATAACTATGGTAGTTGTTCCTGTTGTTATTGTTATTATTGTTATTATCATAATCATTATTACCAATGCAGCTATCATCATTAACATTATGTTTCCTTTGATCAATATTATTTTCCTGTCTTGTTTTGAGTGTTTTGTAGTTTCCATTTTCAACGGCGATGACCTGGAAAAAAATCCTTCCCAGGTCACATTGTTTGACCTTTTGACCTAATTCTTTGACCAACTTTGCCTTCCGTATATGACCTTTGCTGATGAGAAAGTTTTTTCTTTTTACTTTTCTTTTTCTTCTTATTCTTCGTTTTTGCAATGGATTTCCTCATGTTTTTTCTCGTTCTTTCTGTTTTTCTTTATCTACATTCGTTCTTTTTCGTTGGTGATTTTTTTTATTGTTCTTTCCACTTTATAAATTTCCTTCCAGTCTCTATTTTTGTCCTTTATTAGGTCTTTCTCAATTTCTTATTTCGTATTTATATTTTCTTGATTTTTACAATTAATTTCGTTTTGTTTTCATATTCATTTTTTTTATATCCTACATTTTTTTCTCCTTGTCAAAACCTCACCATGTCCCTCATCTTCCTTCTTCTTCCTTCCTATTTTTACTCTTCTCTTTCTATTCTTTAACTTCTTCCAACCATGAAAAAAATCTTTTGTGTCTTCTCTTTCTTTCTTATCTATTTTCTCATTCCTTCTTTCTTTTCCTGCACTCTGCTTCTGTATTTTTTTCTATTTTGTGCTTTTGTCTCTGTCTCCACCTTTGACCTCTTCTTTATCAACTTTCTTGCTCTGTTATCTTGCCTAAGCCAAGAGCACTTATCGTGGTTTCTCTCTGTTGCCACTGATACGTGCTACAGAGGACGTCTATTCTTGTCATTGTCATTATATCATGTTCGGTGTCTATTAGCTTAGGTTTCCTTTAACCACACACATATACGCACACACGCACACGCACACACACACACACAGAGGATGTGTGTCCGTGTGTGTACGTGTGTATGTGTGTGTGTGTGTGTGTGTGTGTGTGTGTGTGTGTGTGTGTGTGTGTGTGTGTGTGTGTGTGTGTGTGTGTGTGTGTGTGTGTGTGTGTGTGCTTATGCATATAGACAGACAAACAGACAGCTGAATAAATAAAAATAAATGGAAAGAGAGAAACTGATAGAACGTATTTGCGTCGACGCTCAAATGCCCCTACAGTCAGCAACAAATGAACGCTGTCCGGTTAATTCTGGGTCTCGAGGCTAGACGTATGACCATGGAAGGCATTAGGTCGCCCTTCTTTTGTTGTTCCCAAGCCAGAGTTTCCGTTGCTGCGGTCGCGGCGGCGGCGGGAGACCAGCACTGACGCCCGCTGAAAAGGTTACCTCGCATTATGTAATCTGCTGATGGAGCTCTCACCTTTTAGACAACATTGGATGGATGGGGTAGGGTGGAGGGAAGGGGAAGGGGGAGGGGGAGATAGGGGAGGATGAGGAGGGGGAAGGGGAAGGGAGAAGGAGAGGGGAAAGGAAGGTGGAGGAGGGGAGAAGGGGAGATAGGGGAGGAGAAATGAGGAGGATGAGAGGGGGAAGGGGAAGGAGAGGGAGAGGAAAGGAAGGGGAAGGAGGAAGGAAGGGAGTAGGGGAAGGGGGAAGGGGAAGGGAAGGAGAGAGGAAGGGAGGAAGGGAGGAAGGGAAGATAGGGGAGGAGGAAGGGGAAGGAAGGGAGGAGGAGAGGGAAGGGAAGGGAGGAGATAAGGAGGAAGGGGAAGGGGAGGGGGAGGAGGAGAAGGGGACGATGAGGCAAAGGGAGGAGAATGAGGAAGAGGAGGGGGAAGGGGAAGTAAGAAAGGGGGATGAGGGAGGAGGGGGTAAGGGAGGATGATAGGAATAGGTGTTGGTGGAAAAGAGGGAGAGGAAAGATGAAGAAGAAGAGATGGCGGAGGATTGAAATGAAGCTGAAATGAGAAATGAGTAAAAGAGAGAAGGAAGCTATTAGGGCTCCAAGAGGAGGAGCGAAAGCAGATTAAAGGAGGAGGAGGAGGAGGAGGAGGTGGTGGTGAGAGGTGGAGGAGTACAAGGTGAACGAGGAAGACAAGGAGGAGGAAGATGAGGAGAAAGTGTGAAAGGAGCTGATGGCTTTAGACGAGGAGGGGCAGAAGTAGACATAGTAGGAGAAACAAGTGAAGAAAGAGAAGGAGGAGGAGGAGGAGGAGGAAGGGGAAGAAAGAGGAGGAGGAGGAAGGGGAAGAAAGAGGAGGAGGAGGAAGGGGAAGAAAGAGGAGCAGGAGGAAGGGGAAGAAGATAGAGGATAATGAGGAGAAAGACATCGACAAAGACGAAGAGGCAGAAGGAGAAGAAGAAGGAGTAAGGAGGAGAGGAAGGAACAGAAGAACAGGAAGAAAAGAAGGAGCAGATGGAATAGAAGAAGGAGAAGAAAACAAAACAAAAAGACACCACTGACAAGAGGAGGACGAGAAAGCGGAAGAAAAGAGAACAGGTGGAATATTTGTCAGCGGTGTTTACCACTGTCTCCTCTTTCTAAATAGTTCGGCTATTTATCGAGAACGGAAAAGCTTCTCCTGAAACGGGTATTTCAGGTAGTAACGACATCTAGATTGGCTACATCAGAAAGGCAACTGAATTTCACTTAAAAGAAATAAGCATTATATCCATCCCCTTATGCTTGTTTGTCGGAATTAATGCTTCTATTTTGTTATGCAGTTTTTCATTCGTCAGATAAACATGCTGGGAGAGGGAGTCGGGGGCGCTGCATATGATAAATATATATTCTGAAATCTAACTGTGTATGCTATGCAAATCCACTTCTGTTTCATCTTTAATGCAATACCTTTAACAAATCAGAGAGAAAGAGGGGGGAGAGGGAAAGAGAGAGAGGAGAGAGAGAGAGAGAGAGAGAGAGAGAGAGAGAGAGAGAGAGAGAGAGAGAGAGAGGAGAGAGAGAGAGAGAGAGAGAGAGAGAGAGAGAGAGAGAGAGAGAGAGAGAGAGAGAGAGAGAGAGAGAGAGAGAGAGAGAGAGAGAGAGGAGAGAGAGAGAGAGAGGAGAGAGAGAGAGAGGAGAGAGAGAGAGAGAGGGAGAGAGAGGAGAGAGAGAAGAGGGAGAGGAAGGGAGGGGAGAGAGAGAGAGAGAGAGAGAGAGAGAGAAAGAAAGAGAGAGAGAGAGAGAGAGAGAGAGAAAGAAAAAGAGAGAGAGAGAGAGAAAGAGAGAGAATCAAAATCACTATATACGCAACCTCTTACCATTGCAACCACAACAACCACAACCACCACACGCGACCACCAACCACCACCATCGACAACCACAACGACCCCAGCTTCGACTAACCGCCCCCCCCCCCTGCATTTATACCCAGCCAATTCCCATTCCCGATTCCAGAGAAATATGGATCGACAAAATCTAGTTAAAGAGGAATTGCCGAAAGGAGATGTCGTGGAACGTGTGGTGTTACGTCCTTGGGTGTTGTGGCTGGTATGCGTGGTACGTGGTATTAGTGCGTATTGTGTTGGTAGTTGGTTGTAGTTCGTATGGTGTTGGTAGCTGGTATGTATGTATGATCTTGGTACTTGGTATTTGCATATATGGTGTTGGAATATGGTGTTGGTACACGGTGTTAGTATGTATGATGTTGGTATTTGGTATTTGTATTCATGGCGTTGGCACATGATACGTGGATGTATGGCATTGGTACTTGGTGTTAGTATGTATGGTGTTGGTATTTGGGTATTTGTATTCATGGCGTTGGCGCATGATACGTGGATGCATGGTGTAGGTACTTGGTGTTAGTATGTATGGTGTTGGTACATGGTGTTAATATATATGGTGTTGGTACATGTTAGTATGCATGATGTTGGTATTTGGTATTTGTATGTATGATGTTGGTACTTGGTATTTGTATATATGAAGTTGGAATATGGTGTTGGTACATGGTGTTAGTATGTATGATGTTGGTATTTGGTATTTGTATTCATGGCGTTGGCACATGATACGTGGATGCATGGCGTAGGTACTTGGTGTTAGTATGTATGGTGTTGGTACATGGTGTTAGTATGTATGGTGTTGGTACATGTTAGTATGCATGATGTTGGTATTTGGTATTTGTATGTATGATGTTGGTACTTGGTATTTCTACTCATGGCGTTGGTATATGATACGTGGATGCATGGCGTTGGTACTTGGTATTGGTATATGTGACCTTGGTGGTATTAGTATTCATGGCGTTGGTACATGGTACGTGGATGCATGGCGGTGATACATAGAGGTAGTATTCATGGTTTTGCTTCAAGGAACTGGTACAAAACGTTCCTGTTTGTGATGTTTCTATTC
>NC_091565.1:36944849-36947349 GCF_042767895.1 Penaeus vannamei
AACGATCTCTGCCTCGGCTCGCTGTTGCATTATTCTTAAGAGGTTCTTTATACGGGAGAAACGGAAAGAATATCTTGGCATTGACTTCGTAACATGGTGCCTTTAGCTTAAACTTTTATCTAAGTCGATGTTGCAGAAGTTATATATTCATACATATGTAGATAAAAAGATGGGTGGATATACAGATAGCTATTTGTAATTTCTTATGTAGATAAATAGATGGGTAGATGTACAGATAGCTATTGTATTTTTCTTTAGATAAATAGATGGGTAGATATACAGATAGCTATTTGTACATTTCTTCTGTAGATAAAAATATGGGTAGATATGTAGATAGCTGTTTGTACATTTCTTCTGTAGATAAAAAGTTGGGTAGATATACAGATAGCTATTTGTACATTTCTTCTGTAGATAAAAATATGGGTAGATATATAGATAGCTGTTTGTACATTTCTTCTGTAGATAAAAATATGGGTAGATATGTAGATAGCTGTTTGTACATTTCTTCTGTAGATAAAAAGTTGGGTAGATATACAGATAGCTATTTGTATATTTCTTTAGATAATTAGATGGGTAGATATACAGATAGCTATTTGTACATTTTTTCTGTAGATAAAAAGATGGGTAGATATGTAGATAGCTATTTGTACATTTCTTATGTAGATAAAAATATGGGTAGATATACAGATAGCTATTTGTACATTTTTTCTGTAGATAAAAAGATGGGTAGATATACAGATTGCTATTTGTATATTTCTTCTGTAGATAAAAAGATGGGTAGATATACAGATAGCTATTTGTACATTTCTTCTGTAGATAAAAAGATGGGTAGATATACAGATAGCTATTTGTATATTTCTTCTGTAGATAAAAAGATGGGTAGATATACAAATAGCTATTTGTATATTTCTTCTGTAGATAAATAGATGGGTAGATATACAGATAGCTATTTGTTCATTTCTTCTGTAGATAAAAAGTTGGTTAGATATATAGATAGCTATTTGTTAATTCACCTCTCTGCCTATCTTTCCCTATCTATCCGTCTTACTATCATTGTATCTATCTATCTGTCTGGTTGGCTAAGAAGAAGAATGCGCAACCATCCTCACAAAGTCAGGTTTTGAAAAGCCTTCGACAGCAACTGTTGCATATCTGGGTATTACCTCCTGATATGAAATCACCCCTCCCCTCTCCCCTCTCCAATGCCCCCTTCCCCCCTCCTCCATTCCCCTTCCCCTCTCCCCTCTCCAATTCCCCCTTCCCCTCTCTTCACCCCCGCCCCTCTCCCCTCTCCAATGCCCCCCTCCCCTCTCTTCCACGCCCTCCCTCTCTTCCACGCCCTCTCCCCCTCCCTTCTTCCACGCCCTCTCCCCCCCTCCCTTCTTCCACGCCCTTACCCCTCCCCCCTCCCTTCGTCCACGCCCCCTCCCCACCCCCTTCTTCCACCCCCACCCCCTCCCTCGGTCCTGATGTTTACACTTTCTTTATTGCTTCACTTCGTCCGCGTCCCGGCCGGGCCTCCGCTGTTGCTTTCTCGTCTTTATTCTTGCTGTATCCTTCATTCTCTTTTTCGGTTTGATTGTTGGTTTTAACGCCTCTGTCCTCGTTGCTCGCCGGGGTAAAAGTTGCTTCTTTTGTTTACGTTGATTCTGTCGTTTTTGTTTTTGTTTTTTTGTTTTTTTTTAGCTTTCTTTCTCAGTCCCATTTTCTATCTCTTTGCCTCCCTGATCTCTCTCTCTCTCTCTTTCTTACTCATTCATTCATTCACTCTATCTATCTATCTCTGTCTCTGTCTCTCGTAGTCCCTATCTCTCTGCCTATAAATTTCTGTCTCTCTCTACCCATTTATCTCTATCTCTCTGCCTCTGTCTAATTCTCTATGTCTGTCTGTCTCTCTTCCCCCTCTTCTCTCACTCTTTCTCTCTCTCTATATATGTGTATATATATATATATATATATATATATATATATATATATATATATATATATATATATATATATATATATATATATATATATATATATATATATATGTCCACCTATTGCCTTTCCCTCATATTCTCTTCCACCTTTCCTCCCTCCTTCCATTCTTCCCTTACTCCATCTTCCTCCCTTTCCTCTCTCTCTATCACAACACCTCACCTTTCTACCCTCCTTTTCTCTTAACCCACCACCCCCAACCCTCCCACCCTCTTCACTCCACCTCTCATCCTCCCACCCCTTCCCTCCACTCCCCATCCCTCCATCCCCCTTCCCCCATAATCCCACCCACCCCTTATCCCTCCACCCCCTCCCCCTATCCCTCCACCACCACCCCCTTCCCACCACTCTCTAACCCTCCACCCCCCCTATCACTAAACCCCTCCCCCCTTATCCCTCCACCCCATCCTCCCACCCTCTTCCCTCCCCTCCCACTCTCATCCCTCCACCTCCCCTATCCCTCCACTCCTCCTCTATCCCTCCACCCCCTCCTATCCCTCCACCCCCAACCCTCCATCTT
>NC_091565.1:36959849-36962349 GCF_042767895.1 Penaeus vannamei
ACACACACACACACACACACACACACACACACACACACACACACATACGTACGTACAGACACACTTACAGGGGAAGCGTTTATGTAATTTTCCCTTTCAGTTACGATGATAATTGATAATAGTTATATAAATGATAATTATTATGATGATGATAATAATTTTAGTGATGGTGATTATGATAAAGATGATGATGACAAAAACGTTAGAGATGGTGATGATGATGATGAATGAAGATAATGACCAAGATGATAATAACAATAATGACAATAACATCAATAATAATAAGGAAAATAATACTGAAAAAAGAAAAGAAAAAATAGTTTATCATATTTAAAAAATAGTTTATTATATTAAAAAAATAAATCAATAAATAATATATATATCAAGTGATATAATTCTTAATTTGTCTTCAATCGTTCTATTAATCAACTAATATTAGTTTATTTTACCTTATTTAATTTTGAAAATTTGAATTATTCGCTAAAATGAAAAAGAGATTTGATTGTAATCTAATCCTTAACAAGTCGTTCAATCGTTCAATTTATCTACTGCTGCTACTATAAACAAATTCATTTCAACTATTTTAAGATTGTCTGCTATTTTTACATGTATCCACCACTACAGCTGTAAACATTCAAACATTTTCATTTCAACTTAGCTTTCAAACTTTCAATCATTCCATTTACCCACAGTTGCTATTTTTAGCTATTTTTAACTTATCTATTTATCCACGTACATACAAAAAATGTATTTCAATTTATCTATTTATCCATGTACCTCAAAATATGTATTTCAACTTATCTATTTATCTAAAAAATGTATTTCAAATAATCTATTTATCTCAAAAACTGCTATTTCAACTTATCTATCTATCTCAAAAAAATGTATTTCAACTTATTTATTTATCTCAAAAAAATGTATTTCAACTTATCTATTTATCTCAAAAAATGTATTTCAACTTATCTAATAATACACGTACCTCAAAAAATGTATTTCAATTTATCTATTTTATCTAAAAAAATGTATTTCAACTTATCTAATAATACACGTACCTCAAAAAATGTATTTCAACTTATCAATTTATCTCAAAAAATGTATTTCAAATCTATTTATCTCAAAAACTGCATTTCAACTCATCTATTTATCTCAAAAAATGTATTTCAACTTATCTATTTATCTAAAAAAAAATGTATTTCAACTTAACTATTCATCCACGTACCTCAAAAAAAAAAAAAAAAATGTATTTCAACTTAACTATTCATCCACGTACCTTACGGGTGGCTTGGGATGAGTTGGGTTGGGTTGGGTTGAGTTAGGGTGGATTGGGTTTGGGTGGATTGGGTTTGGGTTGGGTTGAGTTGGGTTGGGGTTGGGTCAGGTTAGGTTAGGTTGGGATGAGTTGGATTGGGTTGGGCTTGGGATGGGTTGAAATATGTTGAGTTAGGGTAGATTGGGTTGGATTGGCTGAGTTGGTTTAGATCAGGTTGGGTTGGGACGGGTTGAATTATGTTGAGTTAGGGTAAGTTGGGTCGGATTGGGTTGGTTTAGGGTGGATTGGCTTGGGTTGAGTTGGTTTGGATTGGGTTGGATTGGAAAGGTTTGGATTGGGTGAGATTGAACTGCATCGATTTAAATTGGGTTGCATTTGGTTGGATGGCGTTGTGTTGGATGGGATTAGGTTGGGTTGGGTTGAACTTTTTTGGATTGGGTTAGATTGGATTAGAATGGGTTGGGTTGGGTTGGATAGGTTTGGATTAGGTTAGATTGGACTGGCTTGGGTTGGAATGGGAGGAATGGGTTGGGTTGGAGTGTGTTGGGTTGAGCTTGATTGGACTGGGTTAGATTGGAATGGGTTGGGTCGAACTTGGTTGGATTGGGTATGATTGGATTGGCTTGGGTTGAAATGGGTTGAATTGGATTGGGTTGACCTTGGTTGGATTGGATTAGATTGGATTGGCTGAGGTTGGAATGGGTTGCGTTGGGTTGAATTGGGTTGGGTTGGATTGTGTTGGTTTGCTTTGAGTTAGATTGGATTAGCTTGGATTGAAATAGTTTGGAGTGGGTTGGGTTGGATAGGGTTGGATAGGGTTGGATAAGGCTGTTCAGGTTAGTTTATAGACTAGGTTAGAATTTAGCATTCTGTTATGGCTGGTCGAGCTTTAATAGACAGTTTTATATGTAGGTATAATTATATGTGTATATAGAGATGTAAGTATAGATAGACAAACAGAGCAATTTCCATAGAGGATGCATATTCATATTTATTTTGGTCTTATTACAGTCAAATCGAATAAGTCATCACGATTTTATTAACTTTTATTAATCTCACGATCCTAGAAATATTTTATGGAATGTAATTTTTTTTTTAGCTTAGTAATACGAGAGGGATTTAAACACACGCACATAAACACATACAAACACACACACACACACACACACACACACACACACACACACACACACACACACACACACACACACACACACACACACACACACA
>NC_091565.1:36992349-36997349 GCF_042767895.1 Penaeus vannamei
ATATCAATAAACATAGCAATGATTATATTCTTAATGATAACAATAACAATAATAATAATAATAAAACCTGATATAATCCAAATAATAATAGTCACAATGTTGATAATATGAACAACTATAATATCAATGACGATAATAATAGCAATACCATCAACAACCAATGCGTGGAATTCATGATGAACAGATTGCAACAGGAACAACGAAGGGAAGGGCAAGAAAACACACGAATATGCCGAAGGCCTTTTCGCTATCGCCCTAACGAAGCAATAGCGAAAAGGCCTTCGGCATATTCGTATGTTTTCTTGCCCTTCCCTTCGTTATTCCTGTTGCATCAACAACCAAACAATAAAGATGATAACGAGCAGCATAAAACCCGACTCACGGCCATCCGAGTCACCTGTCGCCCCACGAATCAACCCCAACACTCTTTACCTCCCGCCCCTCCTCCTGCAGGTGGTCAACGGCTCGAAGTACATGGCCTGGGATGCCACGGAGGGCGAGGTCACCTTCCAGTCGTGGCCGGCGTGGGCGTGGGGGCTGGTGGCCGTCCTCGTCCTCGTGTCTGCTCTGTGGATACCAGGAATCGCCCTCACAAGGTCAGGGGGAAAGGGCTGGGAAGGGAGGGAGAGAGGGAGAGAGGGTTGGGAAGGGAGAGAGGGATAAAGGGTTGGGAAGGGAGAGAGGGATAAAGAGTTGGGAAGGGAGAGAGGGATCAAGAGTTGGGAAGGGAGAGAGGGAGGGAGAGAGGGAAAGAGGGGGAGGAGGGTTGGGAAGGTAGGGAGGGAGGGAGAGAGAGAGATGGGATAGTTTCGTACTTTTCGTATTTTGATTGTAGGTAAGCTACATGAAAGAACTGAATTCAAGGAGTTGACAAAATCTTATGTTGTATTTAAACATTTAGATATATGTATGTATATATATACATATACGAGTATATATATATATATATATATATATATATATATATATATATATATGTATATATATATATATTCATATATATATATATATATATATATATACATACATATATATCTATATATGTATGGGAATGCACACACAGTGTAAATTATCTATTCATCTTAAGTTCAATATGCAAGGAGCGCTACTTCGCTGTCGTTTGTTTTACGAACCTTAGATTTTGTGTTCTGGATTTTACTGCCATTTCTGTCCACGTCCATCTGTTTCTGCCTCCAAGTTTGCAAAGACAGTCCCGAAAATCGTAGATCTACGTAAGGTGCGAGTGATTTCTTCTTTAAGAAACACAGTGAATACAAGGAGGGTATTAAACTCTGCATAAGATCTTATTAACCTTCTCAGGAAAAGAATAAGACTTTTTGATACGAATTTTGATACGGGCTCTTTATGGTTATATCATATATACTAAAAGTCTATGAGCATCCCAGCGGATATTAGGTATCTATAACCTAAAAATACTGTACACCATTCTCTATTGCTAGCCATAATTTTGATATCAGGTTAAAAACAAACAAACATTTATTTGATTGTGCTGCTGAATTGTACAGTAAAGGAAGCCTGATATCATTTTTATTGTATGTCTTGGTTAAGTAACAACTAACGACTGTTGTATAACCAATTAGGTGTCCTGTAAGTTGGTCTTTGTAACTTTTATATAATAATTTGGCATTCGTATCCCTCTCATCAGCAGCCTATTTACTCCAAGCATCCAATCTTCACCTGATATTTGTTCTTTATCTCCATTCGCCGTAACATTCACCGTTGAGAATACTGCTGAGTACTTTTCTTGCAGCCATCGGTTCCATATTGCACATACTTTAATTTTGAGGTTGCTGTAGTCTCTTAAGACCTGCCACTTTTCTCTATAAATATTTCAGAATTTGGAAACATATTGTCTTAGAGATGTGATTCATCAAGGGTTGTTCATACTCGTTTACTCACTTCAAAGGAGTATTTCACGTGAATGGAGGAACCATAATAACAAATTTAAAATGTTGCAGGTTGTGCGGTCTCCACGTCATTCAGGACGAAGAGCCTGCCTGGTTCCCGGCGGAGGAACTGAGAGAGTATCACACCGTCGTCCCTCACAAGGTTAGTCTATTACGGGCTTTAAAAGAAAATGAAAAAGAGACTCGAATTCCTCTGGATGCTTCCCTCATTGTGACGGAATAAAACCAAGAATATCTGTGTTTCAGTCCACAGATTATACAATTAAATGAGCTGTTTGATTATCAATTGTTAATGTTTATTTATCCCTCCATTGATGCACTTATTTACTTACCTATTTTTCCAGGTAACAAACATCGAAAGGAAACTCTTCTGCATGCGAGAAGACGGGCTCGAAGGCCTTTGTTGTCCAGTAGGAGCTCCGCCCAAAGAAGATGTTTAAAGAAAACGGAATCATTGCGAGGACAAACTACACAAGACTGCCGCACCTGGAGGGCAGGCGGACAAGAATATAATGGCCTAGGTAAAGTTTTCAATGGGGATTCATCATAAACTGGTAGAGCATGGTTGATCGTAGACTCAGAGGTGTTAACAAGAATGGTTATTGTTCAGTAATACGCCTCTTCCGACCCATTACAGCGACGTCTTTGCATAATACCTGGTCGAGGCTTTTTGCTTTGTACATTATTTTCGGCTTACAAAGTTAACATTTCCTGTTGTTTTATATTTTGCTGTTTGGTAATTACAGAAACTGAGGTTCCTCTGGCATCCCTTTAAGATGGATTTCTAAAATAGTTGTTGATTTATCTCTATAGTCATCTGAAGAAAAACAAAAAACAACCAACGTTCTTTACAACTTTCTTTTACAGTAATAGTAATAATAACAATAAAATCTGGTACGATTGGAATTTATGGACCTCATCCAAACAATGAATCTGTGAGTGATTAATAAGTCTTGATGAATTTTTGTACTAGACAATACACTACAGTATTATGACAAGTTCACTGATTTGTATACAAGCTAAAAATCAGAACTTCTTAACTTTTCTCATCGAAGGCTAAGCAACTCTTGACCACCTTTCCCCTCTTCTCGTAAATGTACATATGTTTTCTGTCATTTTTGGTGACTTGCGGATCGTATATATATTACCCTTGTCCTTTCTCTCTCTCTCTCGTTTCTAATCTTTTTCTCTTTTCTTTTTTCATCTCTCATCTACACCTCTGACCCCCTTCTCTCCCTTTCCCCCTAAACTCTTTCTTTTTCCTTTCCTACTATCCTTATATCTTCCCTGTATAATCTCTCTCTCTCTTTCTCTCTCTCTCTCTCTCTCTCTCTCTCTCTCTCTCTCTCTCTCTCTCTCTCTCTCTCTCTCTCTCTCTCTCCTATCTCCTATCTCCTTCCCTCCTTTCCTCTTCCTTCCCTCCCTCTCTCCTATCCTCCGTCCCGCTACCCCTTCCTCCACCCACCACCCATCCCCCTCCCTTATCTTCCCCTTCCTTCTCCCCCTCCTTCAAGTCATCAGTTGCCGTTGACGCCGGAAAAGCTCGCGAAGGTCAGCGCCGAGAGTAAGAACAGTCAAGGAGTTCATTCAGCTTCCAATCGCTTGCTCAAACTGTCGAAGGATTTCCAGGTTTTCCAACTCTCTCTTCTGGATTTTCTTTTCCAACACAAGCGCCGTCAGGGGGTTGTAAAAAAAAAAAAAAAATAGGCTCGCCCGGTAAATATATATATATAAATATATATAAATATATATATAAAATATCCCTAAGTTTAAAAGTGCCTCTTATTGCTTGTTTGATTGTTATCGATGACAGTTAATTACAGTTGGTTGCCAAAATATGTTGACAAACTGTTTGTTATACACTTTAAAGAAATTTCTCTGAATGTTTCATAAATGTTTACCGATGAACGTAGAGCGATGTATAGTCATAGAAAGAAGTAAACTGTATACTGTATATGTATATATTGTACGTATACATGAATGGTGGGTGTCGTAGAAGTAGACTTATGCTGTGAAGTTGTTAATATTTTAATTCATGCTGAACATTACGCTGGGACGTTCATCGAGAAAAGATGATCAAAAACACTTTGTTATTGTATTTTACTGATGTATGTCATTTTTTGTGTTTCTTTTTTAAATGTCATTATCTTTTCACAAGATGCAAAGACATATCTTGAGGGGGAGGATGTAAAAATATCCTCGCCTATTCACAGATGATTCATTCTTTCTATACAACAAAGGCTTGAGAGAGTACTGACGCTCTTCTTAAAAGTCTTGTCCAAGTATTTACGAATATGAAGACACGCAAGTTCCATTTAGCCATTCCTCCATTTGACCTGCTTTGACCTCTTACACTTTCCCCTTCTTTCAGGCAGTTCTCTCTGTCGTTTAGACTTCCTTGACGACAGCCCTCTCTTTAGTATGCCCTAGTTCTCCTCATTCACTGCAGCCTCTCTTTGGGTTTCCTTCTTCACTGCACTCTATACTCCTTATGCTAAGGGGGTCGTATTCCCCCCTGAAGCACTGTGGTAAAAGCAAGTACGACAACCTCATCTCCTTCGTCTAGTGTCCTTTTTCGCCCTGTGAAGTAGCCCAGCGTGATGACTCAGTGAGTAGATACGCAATAATATAACGTCTAAGTCATCACTGTCCTTATGCAATTATTTGTGATTTATTTTACGGCAGAGACCAAGCCATTGCGAAGCCCCGTGTATCGCTCGCGAATTTCCTCGAAAGATTCTCGAGTAAGCGCAAGACGTTGGCCAATTATGATAAATCCACCTCGTCAAGGAAGGGAAATTCCCCCCCTTTTGTTTTCTAAGAAGGGATACGTGTCACTCCTGTCTGTCACGTTCACATGACTGACAGACCCAATCCGCGACCGTCGCTGCGCTGCAACTTCCCGCATCCCGTTGGCGGCGTCGCGGGAGTCAGTAGGAGACGCAGCATCTTTCAAGGAAGGTCGCCTATGAGCGTGAGACGTAGAGCGTGCAGACACTCCTCTCAACGGGGCGAAGCAATATTTTGGTTTCGTTTGTTTAGGAAGAGGAAATAGACAAGACGTGTGGCGTT
>NC_091565.1:37029849-37032349 GCF_042767895.1 Penaeus vannamei
GGAAGGAGGAGAGAAGGTGCGGGAGGTGGAAAGGGAGGGAGAAGAATAGGAGAAAGAGGGCATGTATGGAAAAGGAGATTGGAGAAGGGAGAGAGAGAGAGAAAGAGAGAGACAGAGAGATAGTGTGAGAGAGAAAGAGAGACAAAGAGAGAGAGAGAGAGAGAGAGAGAGAGAGAGAGAGAGAGAGAGAGAGAGAGAGAGAGAGAGAGAGAGAGAGAGAGAGAGAGAGAGAGAGAAAGAGAAAGAAAGAGAGAAAAACGACAGATAGATAGATAGAGAGAGCGAGAGAGAGGTGAGTTAGAGAAACGAGGAAGAGAGAATGAAGAGTAAAAGCAGACAGAAGACAAAAAATCGGCGGGGGGGGGGGGGGGGGATAATAGCAGGAAGGGAAGGGAAGGTGGGAGTAGGGGGTAGAGGAAAGGGTAAGGAAGTCAGATGAAATGGAAAGAAAACAAGAGAATTTGGAGGGTAAGCACGCGAGGGAGCGAAGGAAGAAGAAAAGAAAAAAACAATAGAAAAAATAAAAGCAATAGATGTGATGTTTGATAATTAGTTGGTAATGATGAGAAACAAGAGGAAAAGAATATTTAATGGAATAAAAACAATAATTATTTAATTTAATGGAATATAAAGAAAAATGGATATTGAAAAATATAAAGATGGTAAATCACACAAGAAAAAAAAATAATAATAAAATAAAAATTTGAATTAATAATTAATTTTTGAGCAAGTAAATGCAAATTAAAGCACAATCCGATTTTCAAATGAAAAAAGATAAACAAAAAAGATTTAGCAGTTGTATAATACCGAAAAAAATAACAAAAAGATAGTCCGTTCACACATTTAATTAACAAAAGCGAGCGCAGTGTTATTGAGGGGTGGGGGGGGGGGGGTTAGGGGGGGGGAGGGGATGGGGGAGGGGAGGAGAGGGGATTGAAGGGAGGGGAGGAGAGGGGATTGAAGGGAGGGGAGGGGAGGAGAGGGGATTGAAGGGAGGGGAGGGGAGGAGAGGGGAGGAGGGGGTGAAGGGAGGGGAGGGGAAAGGAGGAGGGGAGGAAAAAATTGAAAAGAGAGGGGAGATAAAGAGAGGCGAGAGGCGTGGTGAAGAGAAAGGGAAGGGGAGGGGAAGAGAGGGGGATGGAGGGAGGGAGGGGAAAGGGAGGGGAAGTGAAGGGAGGTGAGGGAATGGAGGAGGGGGACAGGAGGGAGAAGGGGAAGAGGAGGGGAGGTGAGGGTAGGGGGAAGAGGTGGGGAAGAGTAGGGGAGGGCATGGAAGAGGGGCACAGGTGGGAGAGGGGAAAGAGTAGAGGAGGGGAAGTGAGGGTAGGGGGGAGGGGACGGGGGAGGGGTGGCGGTGGTTACCATAACGTAGGCAACATCACCAACAGAAATCAAAGGGGAGTCCGGGTGGGAGGAGAAGGAAAGAGAGAAAGAGAGAGAGCGTGAGAGACGAAAAGAGAAATAAATCATGGAAAAAAAAATAAAACAACAACGGAAAAACAATAACAAAGATCACAGCTAACGATAGATTGCTCAGACTCACCCGGTATACAAATGGAGCTTCGTTAACTTAGTGAGAAATAACAGGAAATTGGAAATGCTAGTCTTCGTATTTATATAATTTTTCCATTTATTGCAAATGTCCATATAATGTTTAAACAAAGTGTCTTTATCATTACAGGTATTTATTAGCTCTTCTTTATCTTTGTTATTACTGTTATTACCATAATTTTTTCCATCATTCATTACTGTCATGTTATCATTGTCATAATTATCATGCCAGTAATATTTAAGATAATGCTATCTTCATCTCCATTTACAATTTATACATCAGACTGGCGATTCTCGTTAATCAAATAATTATTACCATTACTTTCGAATTAAATTTAATCATGCATCATTAACTTCATCCGCTTCGCCATCAAGTCAATCTTTGCATCATTCAAACCATAATTATATTAATTACTTAAAAAAATAATAAATCACAAGAAAAGAAATAACGTTTCACCGCAACCATGGAAATTTTCATAAGTATCGCAATATTCCTTTTTTAATTACTGATATTCATTAATCAAATCGATGCTTAATTACTAACATTCCTTAATCAAACTGAATCCTGTAATGTCATGACAGTACATAACGCGACCCCCCGGGAGAGGCTTAGGCAAGTCTATGTTAAACATCTGTCCAAGAAGAAGACCAACATTCATGCATTATACTGAGTGATATGAAGGAATACATATCGAATATATATCGTAAAAAGTATCTTTTAATTATCTCTCTTTCTCTTTTATGTATATAACTATATAACTATATATAACTATATATAACTATATATATATAACTATATATAACTATATACATATAACTATATATAACTATATATATATAAATATATATAACTATATATAACTATATATATATATATATAACTATATATATATATATATATATATATATATATATATATATATATATATATATATATATATATATATAT
>NC_091565.1:37034849-37037349 GCF_042767895.1 Penaeus vannamei
TGATAATGAAAATTATCATAATAATGATGGTGATGGTGATGATAATGATAATTATAATAATAATAATAATAATAATAATAATAATAATAATAATAATAATAATAATAATAATAATGACGATGATTATGATGATGATGATAATGATGATGATGATGGCGACGATAATAATGACAATAATAATAATAATAATAACAATAATAACAATAATAATGATAATAGTAATAATGAAAACAATGATAATGATGATCATGATCATGAAAAAAATAATGATGACAATAGTACTGTTGTTGTTGATGTTAATGATGATGATGGTGACGATGAAGATAATGATGATGAGGAGGAGGAAAGGATAATAATAATAATAATAACAATAGTCATTATTATTATCCTTATTATGATGATGACAATAACAATAATAAAAGTAATAATAATAATAGCAACAACAATAAAAATAATAATAATGCTAATGCTACTACTAATTATGATGAAAACACCACAACAACAAAACAACAACAACAATGAGAAAAATAACAATCATAACAGTAATGATAACAATTCTAACGACAATTCGGGGATTTTGACGTGTGTTTGTGTCGCCAGTCAAGTAGCGACCGTCTGTTAATTGCTCTTCTTGACTACAAAATTAATAGATTTAATTACAAGGCGAGTCAGTCGAGTGGCAATTTAATTATATCATGATTGTAGACTATAAAGAAAATCTTAACAGAGATGGAACAGTGACCATTGAACTCAACAGATTAAGAGACAAAAAATAAAAGAAAATAAAAATAAATAGATAAGAAAAAAATGAATAAATAGATAAAAATAAAGAAATAAATAAAAATAATAATGGGAAAAGGCTCAAGATAATTAGAAACGATAGAAATATTCATAAGAAAAGCGCCTTCAGTTAAATCTAGACCACGTATTGGCCATATATAAAAAATAAGAATGAATAAATAAATGAATTAATAAAATAGCAGATAAATGAATGAATAAATAGATGAAAGAATAAAATAGTACGTAAATTAATAAATGAATAAAATAATATATTAATTAATAAATAGATAAATGAATGAATAAAGTAATAAATAAATGAATAAACATATAAATGAATGAAATGAATGATATAATAAATAAATGAAATGAATAATGAAATAAATAAATACATAGATGAATGAATAAAACAATAGGTAAATGAATGGATGGATAAATGAAAGAAAAAAATAAATGAATAAACAGATAAATGAATGGATAAATAGATGAAATGAATAATATAATAAATAAATGAATAAACATATAAATGAATGAATGAATAGATAAATGAATGAATCAATAGATTAATGAATGAAATAATAAATAAATTAATAAACAGATAAATTAATGGATAAATAAATGAATGAATGAAATAACAGATAAATGAATTAATAGATAGATGAATGTATGAGTAAATAGATGAATGAATGAATAAATAGATGAATGAATAGAATAACAGATAAATGAATGAATGAATAAAATAATAAATAGATAGATAAATAGATAAATGAGTGGATGAATAAACAAAATGATAAATAGCTGAATAAACAGATAAATGAAGGGATAAATGAACGAAAAGAATATTATAAATAAATGATTAATAAGGCTTTTCCGTTTTTAATCTACCAATTTGCCCGGTTGATATGCATGTCTAGACTGATAAATATGCATAAATGCAGACGCACAAATATAGGCATATTCGTCTAAATATACATCTTTATACACAAATGAATACATATCTGTCTATCTATCTATTAGATATACATTTAACTATCTATTTGCCTGGTTGATATGCATGTCTAGACTGATAAATATGCATAAATACAGACGCAGATATAAAGGCCTATCTGTATATCTATCTAATAGATATACATTTAACCATCTATTTGCCAGGTTGATATGCATGTCTAGACCAATAAATATGCATTTATTTCTTTATCTATGCATGTCAAGTACACGAATATTCTTTGGGTCGGGCCTCGCACAATTCTAACAAAATGGCCGATTGTCTTTACTCTTGACGGCGAATTCTATAAGCAAATCCATGGGATCGCGACGGGAATTAAGCCTCAGCCCGGTTATGCGAATTTATATATGGAAATGTCTGAGGGCGCAAAGATAAAGAGAGAATGAAGAGTGAGAGTAAGAGAATGTAGAGAGAGAGAGAGAGAGAGAGAGAGAGAGAGAGAGAGAGAGAGAGAGAGACAGACAGACAGACAGACAGAGAGAGAGAGAGAGAGAGAGAGAGAGAGAGAGAGAGAGAGAGAGAAAGAAAGAGAGAGAGAGAGAGAGAGAGAGAGAGAGAGAAAGAGAGAGAGAGAGAGGGCAGATAGACAGACAGACAGACAGACAGAAAGAAAGAGAGGAGAGAGAGAGAGACAGAAGAAAGAGAAGAGAGAGGGAGAGAGAGAGAAAGAGAGAGAGGAGAGACAGACAGACAGACAGAAAGAAAGAGAGAGACAGA
>NC_091565.1:37042349-37044849 GCF_042767895.1 Penaeus vannamei
GCTACGGTTTATTATTATGGTAATGGTAACAATTACCATCTTTATCAATGGCAATATTACCATTACTGTTTTTATCATTATATTCATTTTCAATATTTCATGTTTATTATCATAATCATTAGTAGTGTTATTATTACTTTTATTACCGTTAATTGTCATCAAACTAAAATGTTTATTAAAGGCAATATAATAATTAGTACCGTTGTCAATTTTATCATAAGGAAAGATCAAAGTTGATTCCTTGTCACTACTTACACTGTTTTCTACTTGCTAAAACGTCGGGTCTCGATACATTACTCATAGAAATCAATAATTAGTTTGTATTAAAAGCTGTATATTTGTGATCTTTTTTTTTATTATTTTATTTTATTCATTCAAAGCGTGTGTGATTTTACGGCTCCTGATAGTGATAATTTAAAAAAGAGTATATGTATTTAGAAATGTTGATGGTTAGTTGCAATCACGAGACACGACGTCCAGCAGTGCATACTATTTCGGTTTCTATTCCAGGGTCGAAACCTAAAGGGATTAGATTATTTATTACGTGTTAATCATAGGGTTTAGAATGGCTATCTAAGATTGTTGTTGAGGGAAGTAAACGGGTAAGGGATCAATGAACAGAATTGTCTCTATGATTACGTGTCTACTACTTAGCCTTCTGACCTTTCCTGACCCACTGGTCGGCGGGGGTCTGGGCCTTGAGCGAGTGTGACCTAGTGAGGGCGCTGTGAGAGGCTCGCCTCTGTCGGGGGTAATCCTCTCCACTCTGGAGGAACTCATTCCTCGAGGAGGACCTAAAACTCGAGCTCCTTCGCCGCTCGAGGGGACTCATGGAGACGGACAGGCGCATCTCCAGGTCCTCGGCTGATGCACACAGTTGCAACATACATTAACACATAAACATGGACACATGGCGGTCAGGGAGGTAGCAAAGAGGGGACCACTGCACACTGCTTACAGTGACGACACCCACGTCTGTGTTAGAGCAAGCTGAGAGGCAAGTCAGTGTTTAGACAGCGTGTGAACAAAGTATGTAAACCCGTAGTGGACTGGAAGACAACACTTATCGTGAGGTCATTATTAGCAATGAAAACAACAGTGCATTTCATTATTGCAAGATGACACATATCTATTACATGTACGTACATTGTATACTTTGATTTAAAGATAACTGAAACAGCCTATCATGTTGAACACTTAACAATCAAGACAAGTAGTTTCGGCTGTGACAATTTTCAAGTAACGTCGTACAACAATTAATCAACTGTGACCGCAACGGAAAGCAACATAGACTTACCTGCTTCCCCAAACTGATCACGGCACCTTTGTCGTAGATGTCCATACGAAAAAAAAACACCTACATAGTTAAGCTCGTTAGGCTTATAGCGAACGTCGACGCCTCCAAGCTATATACCGCAGGCCACTGCCGATTTCCCTCATGTAAATCATAAGTCATATCAAACTGAAGCCAATGGAATTCTATATGGAATAATGTAAGTGAAAAGCGGCAATGGTCTGAGGTGTTCTTACAGGCACTACATACTTTACACAGCCCTTCATAGCTGGCCATGCGCGGTTTCCACAACATGTCTAATTTGCGTTTTAGATCTACATTAGCAAGTGAATGCATGCTATACAGCCCCTCTACTGATTTTAATGTTCAAGAATCCGCCCGCTTCTAATTCTTGCATCATGCGTATAGCACATTTCTTGTTTATATCGGCCATTGATTGCATTACCCTGCAGTAAGTTACTTTATATCGCATGCAGTTGATAAACCTACTGTGATCCGGTGCTTAAAACTTATCCTTTAAATTTATATCTAAATATACTTATTTAACCTAGTGTGCAGAAAGCTCTATGTGCACGGATTGTGTTTGATGAGGCTTTACGTGAGATCGTGAATAAGGAGTAAATATAGAGTAAATAATCTAAAAGAGGGGACACAAAGGTGGAGAGAGAAAAGGGGTGTCTGGATGTTAGGTGTAAATGCTACTTAAAAAGTCCCCTCCACTGGCAAATTCACTGTAACGTTACTGATATGTGGACTACCAGTTTCGACTATTGTGCACAAAGTATATGCCACTGCGAGAAGAGGACATACTGTTCGGAAAATGGCAGTTCACACACTGGCAGCGTTGAGTGGAGCACCTGGAAGTAGAGGACTCCTTACAAGGAAGAAAACAAGTAAACAGTAGACAGAATGAGTCTTACTCAAAATATAGAAGAGACACAGAGAGAAAGGGTATAAAGAGATGAATAAATAAAAAATGGAAGGACGCAAATAGAAGAGTTCTAATCATAGTTAAATGAAAAATAATTGTGTGATGGAGCAGCGATGAAAACTGATGGATGGTTTGTGCACAACTCTGCGTGCAATATCTATGGCAATTATGTGCAAAAGCTAAAGAAGTGCTTTTGTCGACGCAGCCTGAAGAGAGATGAATCAAAAGTACGGTTCACCAGTGAAATCAAACGAGGCTCTTACATCAACTGCGAA
>NC_091565.1:37062349-37064849 GCF_042767895.1 Penaeus vannamei
CTTTAATACAATATTTAATACAATATTGAACCGAATTACGCCTCTGTGCTCCCATGAACATTGTCTTTCCTTCAGCTCTTTGTCAAGGTCTCCTCGCCAAGATGAACTTACACACAAGAAAAGACCAAAACAAAAGAACAAACAATAGCTGACAATGTTCAGACGTCAGGTAAAAACTAGGAAGTCCGAGAGAGTAGATTGAAGACACATTAAAAGTTGTCCGAAGTAATTACACACTTAAACTGCTGCTAAAAAGTTGTTGAAAACTGCCCATGTAGATAAGATATGAGACACACTTAAGAGTACATCAAAGAGGAGGCAAAGACCGGACTCCACTGACCTGACCCCGACCTGACGGAGGAAGGTCGTCTAACCGGAGGAGCTGTGAAGTCGTAGGACACGATGGATCCGCGGGGCGTGGCGTTGGCCGAGCGGGACCGGCGCTCCTGCAGGCGGTACCAGGTCGGCCGCTCGTCCAGGTACGCGTGGCGGAGGTCGATCAGGGTCTCGCCTGCGAAGAGGGGAGGGAGGAAGCGAGGAGGAAGGAGGGTGAATGACGGTCATCAGAACATCTCCCGAATTGGCTTCAGAGGCATGGATAAGAAGGAATAATTTTGAATTCAAAGCGAACTAAATACGTCTTTCAAAGGTATGAATAGGAATGAATGATTTTGACGTCAAAGCGAACTACTTAAATTTCAAAGGTATGAATAGGAATGAATAATTTTGAATTCAAAGCGAACTAAATACATCTTTCAAAGGTATGAATAAGAATGAATAATTTTGACGTCAAAGCGAACTAAATAGGTAACTTTCAAAGGTATGAATAAGAATGAGTAATTTTGACGTCAAAGCGAACTAAATACGTAACTTTCAAAGGTATGAATAAAGGTGCCGTCATACTAGCACTTAATCCGTCATTTTTGACAATTTTATTTAACTCTTGATTTGACTATGCTTGGTTAAAAAAAAGTTGACGTTAAGGTTTTCAGACAGAAACGATCATTATCATCTGACTGGAAAATCGACAATTCGCTCAAAAATTGTCCAAATTTCACAAAATTCCGAAAAAATTGACGGAAAAAAGTGCTAGTGTGAGAGCACCTTAAGAATGAATAATAATGAATTCACAGCGAACTAAACACGGTACTCCTGCATCCTGAAAACATCCCTTCTCCCGCGTGCCTTCTCCCACAGCCGAACTACGATACCCTCGCCATAACGACCCCAGGGATGTGTGTCTCCCCCCCCATCGATCTCCTATCCCTCAGCGGCCGCCAGCATCCGAACCTACGGCAATGCCTGTTGTCGAAGCGGATCTGATAAAATCCATTACTTTTCAATCCCTTTTTTTTCTTCCATGTGGAGCAAGGATGTTCCCTTTAACCCATCGCTTTGTCAGGGCCTCGATGCAACGCATTTCTTTTCTTTTTTTCGTCTTCTCTCCTTTTTCTTTTCTCTTTTCGTCTTCTCTCCTTCTTTTTCTTTTTCTTTTTTTTTTTTGTCTTCTCTTCTCCTTTTTCTTTTCTCTTTTTGTCTTCTCTTCTTCTTTTTCTTTTCTTTTTTTTACAAAGGTATTGAATAAGTCATAGAGAAAAGGTCGACGCAGAACACCCAAGGGAAGGCCTGGCGCTCTGGTCTTGGCAAACTCTTAAAAATACAGTACACAGGTGGGCTCTGTGAGGGGACCGCCCGGGGAGAGGCGAGGAGAAAGAGGGAGAGCAGGAGGAGGAGGAGGAGGAGAAGAAGGGGGAGGAGGAGGAGAAAGAGGAGGAGAAGGAGGAGGAGGAGGAGAAGGAGGAGGAGGGGGAGGAGGGGGAGGAGGAGGAGGGGGAGGAGGAGGAGGAAGAGATGGAGGGGGAGGAGGAGGAGATGGAGGGGGAGGAGGAAGAGGAGAAGGAGGTGGAAGAGGAGGAGGAGGTGGAAGAGGAGAAAGAGAAGGAGGGGAACAAGGAAGAGGAGGAGGAGGAAGAAGAGAAGGAGATGGAGGGGAACAAGAAAAAGGAGGAGGAGAAGGAAGGGAACAAGCAAGGAAGAGGAGGAGGAGGAAGAAGAAGAAGAGAAGAAGAAGATAGAACAATAAGAATGAGATGGAAGAGGAAAGAGTGAAGAGAAATGGGAGGAGAAGGAAGGGTAGAGAGAATCTAAGAACGATTGAGAAAAAGAAGGAAGAGGAAGAGGTATAGGTAGATATGGAAGAGATAAAATGGGGAAGGAGGATAGTGAGAAAGGATAGAGTGAAGATGTGGATAAGGCGATTAAGAAGGAGGAAGAAAGAACAATTAAGAGAGAGATAGAGAGAGAAAAAAATAGATAGACAGGCAACAGGATGGGTATAAACAGACGAACAAACAGGAGGAGAACATGGATTATGACGAAAGAAAGCGAAGCAGAGGTGGAACGAGAATAAGAGATAGATAGAGAGAGAGAGAGAGAGAGAGAGAGAGAGAGAGAGAGAAAGAGAGAGGGAGAGAGAGAGAGAGAGAGAGAGAGAGAGAAA
>NC_091565.1:37072349-37079849 GCF_042767895.1 Penaeus vannamei
GAAAGAGAGAGGAGAGAGACAACAAGAGAAAAGAGAGATAGGGAGAGAAACAGCAATAGAAAGAGAAAAATATAAGGAGAGAGAGACAACAAGAGAAAGAGGGATAAGGAGAGAGACAAACAAGAGAAAGAGAGATAAGAAGAGAGACAACAAGAAAAAAGAGAAATAAGGAGAGAGACAACAAGAAAAAGAGAAAGAGAGAGGAGATATACAACAAGAGAAAGAGAGATAAAGAAAAAGACAACAAGAGAAAGAGAAAGAGAGGGACAAGGAGAGAAATAACAAGAGAAAGAGAAAGAGAGATGAATAGAGACAACAAGAGAAAGAGAAAGAGAGAGACAAAAGGAGAGAAACAGCACCAGCAAGACCAAGCGACCCCCAGCGAAGTCGTGCTCAGGAGAAGGAGCGAGAGTGCCTTACCTCCAGGAGATCTGCCTTCTAGCGAACCTCTCTTCGACTGTGACAAGGCACTTGGGTCCTCCCCGTAGTCCAGGGACCTTCTGGAAAGAGAGCGGTGTCACGGAGGCTCAGGGGAAGACTCGGGGGAAACTTGGATTAAATGATTCGACTCTTGATTATGAGTGTGACGGAAAATGAGTATTCACAGAGAGAGAGGGAGAGAGAGAGAGACAGGTAAGCACATACATACACAGACACGCAGACAAGTACACACATACACACGCAAGCACACACGCAGACAAGCACACACACATACACACACACACACACGCAGACAAGCACACACATACACACGCAAGCACGCACGCACGCAGACAAGCACACACACACATACATGCACAAACTCACTCACTCACTCACTTATTCACACACACACACACAAGCACGCACGCACACACACACACACACCTTACTCAAACACGAAAGCATTCATCTTATGTAACAAGAACAACAGAACATTTCAACCAAAACAAAAAGGTGAATGAAATACAAACATATGAATGAAATACAAAAATCCTATGAAAGATATGAAAGATAAGGCCCATAACCCTCTACCTTATCATCTTCACCGTCTATGTAAAACACGTGAATTTCTATTGCATGTCGGAGGGTGAGAAGGGATGGGGGGGAGGGGGGTTAAGGAGAAAGGGGGAGAAGGGAGGGGAGGAGAAAATGATGTGGGGAGGAGAAAGGGGGAGTAGGGAATAAGGAGAAAGAGAGAAGAGGAAGGAGGAGAAAAAGGGAATAGGGAGGATGGAAGGGAGGAAGATATGGTGTGGGAAGAGAAAAAGGGAGGAAGGAAGGAAGAGGAGGAAAAAGGTGTGGGGAGGGGAAGAGAAAAAGGAAGGAGGGAGGGAAGCAGGAAGAAGGAAAAGGGAGGAGGAAAAAGAGGAGAAAATGATGTGGGGAGAGGAGGAAAAAGGGGGAAAAGAGAAACGGGGAGTAGGGAATAAGGAGAAAGAGGGAAGAGGAAGGGGGGGAAAAGGAAGAAGGATAAAAAAAGGGATCACAGCTATTTACGAACTGCGCGCACACACACACACACACACACACACACACACACACACACACACACACACACACACACACACACACACACACACACACACACACACACACACACACACATACACACACACACATCCCAGCCCAAAGACACATACATCCCAACCCAGACACACACAAACACACACACACCCTATCACTCATGAAACCTCCGTCTTAAGTTCCCTTTTCTTCCCAATAAGTGTTTCTCTCCTTGGTGGGTGAATGTACTCTTAAAAGCTCTCTATTATGTCGTCATTCTTGGCTTAAATACCTTTCAGTCGTGATGGAAGAGTAAAGGGGGAACGGATGAACTAAATATGTGTGAATCAAGACCTGAATGATGATCTAGATTACGAAGAAGATGGAGAAGAAGGAGAAGAAGAAAAGAAGAAACATTCTGATAAAGCGACGATGAGAAATTGGATGATGATCTAGATTACAAAGAAGATGAAGAAGAAGGAGAAGAAAAGATAAAAGAAGAAGAGACATTCTGATAAAATGACGATGAAATATTGTTTTTGATAAATCTTTATTCAAAAACAAATCTTAATTTCTTGATCAGTCAACATAATGTATAAAATACTTAAAAGGAGACCAATAAATATCTAGATAGAAATACATATTAAAACTCGAAATACAACCTTTCATTAATCACTATTACAAGAAAAAAATGAGAAATTGTTTTTGGTAAATTTCTATTCAAAAACAAATCTCAATTTCTTTATAAAATACTTAAACAAAAGGCGACTAATAAAGCTTAAAGTAAATCTTCCATCAATCATTAGAGCGAGGAAAAAGTCTTAATAAACTCATAAATCCCTGAATGGAATATAGGTTAATGAATTCAAATATCCCTCTCCTCCTCCTCCCCTCTCGTCCCCTCCTCTTCCCTCACGCCCTCTCCTTCTCCCTCCTCCTCTCCTCCTTTCCTCCTCCTCCTCCCTTCGTCCTCTCCGCCTCCTCCCTCGCGCCCTCTCCTCCTCCCTCGCGCCCTCTCCTCCTCCCTCGCGCCCTCTCCTCCTCCCTTCGTCCTCTCCTCCTCCTCCCTCGCGCCCTCTCCTTCTCCCTCCTCCTCTCCTCCTTTCCTCCTCCTCCTCCTCCTCCTCCCTTCGTCCTCTCCTCCTCCCTCTCGCGCCCCTCCCTTCCCCCTTTTCCCTCCCTCTCCTCCTTTCCTCCTCCTCCTCCTTCTCCCTTTTTCGTCCCCTCCTCCTCCTCCTCCCTCGCGCCCTCTCCTCTCCTTTGTCCTCTCCTCCTCCTCCCTGCGCCCTCCTTCTCCCTCCCTCCTCTCCTCCTTCTCCTCCTCCCTCCTCCTCCCTCCCTTCGTCCTCTCCTCCTCCTCCTCGCGCCCTCTCCCTTCCCTCCTCCCTCTCCTCCTTTTCCTTCCTCCTCCTCCTCCTTCTCCTCGTTCCTCCTCCCTCCTCCTCAGTGCCCTTCCTTCTCCCTCCTCCTCTCCTTCCTCCTTCTTCAGAATTCCTTCTCCCCACACGCTCCTTCACCTCTTCCCTTCACCCTCTCTCCTCCTCCTCCTCCTCCTCTCCTCCCACTCTCTGTTTTCATCTTTCTCCTCCTTCCCCTCCACCCGCCTCTCCTCCACCCATAGGTGGGGGGAAAGGAAAAGGAGGAAGGGGGAGAAGGGAGGAGGAGGAGGAGGAAGGGAGAAGGAAGAAGAAGAAGAAGAAAGGGGAAGAAGAAGGGAAGGGAAAGGAAGGGGAAAGAAGAAGGGGGAAAGAAGGGGGAAGAAGGGGGGAAAAGGGGGGGGGGAAGGGGGGAAGAAGAAGAAGAAGAAGAAGGGGGGTAGAAGAAGGGAGGGGAAAGAAGAAGAAGAAGAAGGGGAGAAGGAAAGGGGGAAGGATCAGGAGGAGGAGGAGGAGGAGGAGGAGGAGGAGGAGGAGGAGGAGAGAGAGAGAGAGGGCGATGATAATATCTTAAATGAAAATTTAACTTGGCCAAATTGCTCTAAAAAATTGAATATTCATACACCTTCATTAAACACAAATAACACTTACGTAATAAATGAATAGATAAGAAATGAATCATGAGTCTCCTTACAAATAATGATAATAATAATAATAATAATAATAATAATAATAATAATAATAATAATAATAATAATAATAATAATAATAATAATAATAATAATAATAATAATAATAATAGTGATATTAATAATAATGATAATAATAATAATGATTATAATAATAATAATAATAATAATAATAATAATAATAATAATAATAATAATAATAATAATGATAATGATAATAATAATAATAATAATAATAATAATAATAATAATAATAATAATAATAATAATAATAATAATAATAATAATAATAATAATGATTATGATAATGATAATGATAATAATGATTGTAATAAAAATAATGGTAATACTAATACTACTACTACTACTAATAATAATAATAATAATAGTAATAATAGTAATAATAGTAATGATAATAATGCTAATAATAATAATAATTAATAATAATAATGATAATAATAATAATGATGAAAATAATGATAATAGTAAAAGTAATGATTATTGTAATAACAACAACAACAACAACAATGATAATGATAATAATAATAATAATAATAATAATGATAATAATGATGATAATAATAATAACAATGATAATAACAAATGAAGGAAAAAATATATGAAACCGTATTGTCAACCGCGAATCTTGGGATATTACGCGACCTCTCACGCCCTCGTTCACGCGTGGGCGGAGTCTGAAGAACGGGTTTCACTCCTGACCCTCTCGAGCATCGGTTCCCACTGCAGAAAGTGTGAGATTCTGAGACGAAAGCTTTTTTTTTTTTTTTTTTTTTTTTTATATATAGCGGGGGGAGGGGGTTCTTGCGCTTTTCGTATATTCACGTTTTTTTTTATCTATCTTTTTGTTTGTCTGGCTGGCTATCCTGGTCTATCTTTCTCTTTGTCTTTTTCTTGTTTCTTTGTCTCTCTCTCTCGTTCCCCCACAACTCTCTTTCTCTCTCTCTCGCTCTCTCTCTCTCTCTCAATCTATCTATCTCTTGCTCCCCCCCCCCCCCCGTCTCTCTCTATCTATGTATCTATCTATGAATCTATCTATCTGTATTCTCCTTCCTCTTCCCTCTTTCTCCCTTATTCTCCACTCCCGCCCCCTTCCCTTTCCCCCTTTCTCCTCCCCTCCCCTTCTTATCCCCCTTTCTCCCTTTACCCCGCCCTCCCCCATTCCTTCTCATCCTCCTACACCACCTCACCCTCCAACACCCCCTCCCCCTTTTCTCCTTCCCCCCCCATCCCTTCTCCCCCTTTCCCCCCCCCCCAACTCCACCAACACCACCTCACCCTCCAACCCCCCCCACCCTCCAACGCCACCCTCACCCCTCCAACCCCCCCTCCAACCCCCCCCTCACCCTCCAACCCCCCGTCACCCTCCAACCCCGCTCCCCCTCCTCCCCCACCCCTTCTCCTCCCCCTAAGAACTCACAAATCATTGGAGGATTCGAGGAGCAGCTCCACGGTGTCCTCCTGCGTGTCCACTTGTTCCATGATGCTGCAGACCTCCTCGAAGCTCTGGTCGGTCAGCGGCACTCCGTTCCACTCCAGGACCTGCAAGGGCGAGGGAAGGGATGCTGGGGTTAATCGGTGGTGTTTTGATTATTATTATTATTATCATTTTGAGTATTATTATGTGTGTTTTGATTATTATTTTTATTATTATTTATTTTGTTGTTGTTATTGCTCTTTATTTATGATGATGCTGGCGTTGTTCGGTGGTGTTTTTATTATTATTTTTGTTTTTATTATTATTATGTTTTTTGTTGTTATTGTTGCTGTTTATATATGATGATGCTGGCGTTGTTCGGTGGTGTTATTATTATTATTATCATTTTTAGTATTATTATGTTTTTTGTTGTTATTGTTGTTGTTTAATTGTGATGATGCTGTAGTTAATCGGTGGTATTTTTATTATTATTATTATTATGTTTTTGTTGTTGTTGCTGTTTATTTATGATGATGCTGGGGTTAATCGGTGGTGTTTTTATTATTTTTTTATTATTATTATGTTTTTTGTTGTTATTGTTGCTGATTATTTATGATGATGCTGGCGTTGTTCGGTGGTATTTTTATTATTATCTTTATTATTATGTTTTTGTTGTTGTTGTTTATTTGTGATGATGCTGGAGTTAATCGGTGGTGTTATTATTATCCTTATCATTTTTATTATTATTATGTTTTTTGTTGTTATTGCTGTTTATTTATGATGATGCTGGAGTTAATCGATGGTATTATCATTCTTCTTCTTCTTCTTATCATTATTATTATTACTATGTTTTTTTTATTGTTAATGTTGTTTATTTATGATCGTTTTATAGAGAGAAGTGGGGGAGTGGTGGAAAGTTAATGCGTTTGTTTGTTCTGCTTTTTCTCTCTCTCTCTCTCTCTCTCTCTCTCTCTCTCTCTCTCTCTCTCTCTCTCTCTCTCTCTCTCTCTCTCTCCCTCTCTCTCCCTCTCTCTCTTTCTCTTTATTGTATAACTGGGAAGCTAAAATGACTGCATAACTCGATTTCTACTTTCTATTTCGTGAATTATTACTACTACAACTACTCCTGTTGGTACTACTACCACCACTACTACTTCTACTACTGCTGCTGCTGCCCTGCTAGCACTACTACTATTGCTACTACTGCTGCTACTACTACTACCACAACAACAACTACTACTGCTACTACTACTACTACTACTACTATTGCTCCCCTGCTACTACCACTACTATTGCTACTACCACTACCACAACTACTACTACTACAGCTACTACTACTACTACTATTGCTGCTGCTGCTACTGCTGTTGTTGCTGCTACTGCTACTGCTTCTATTGCTACTACTATTAGTACCACTGCAGCTATTATTGTTATATGAAGTAATGTTATCATCATCATACCATGTCTTTTTGTGTTTTCTTTTATTTTCTGATTCCTCCCTCTCCATCTTTATATCTTCTTTTCCATATATGTCTTCGATATCTCCTTCAACCTTCTCGTCTTTCGTTTTTCTAACCATCACCATCACGGCCATCATATTCTTCACTACCATCTCATCATCATCATCATCATCATCATTAGTTTGAAAAATATTAGTTTTGCCATCATTTGATATTGATATTTCATATACCATTATCATTTGGTAGTGTCGTCATCATCATCATAATCATTATGAAAATTACCAATGCACCTTCTCTTCCTCCTCTTCATAATCATCATCTTCTCCAGTTCCTTCTTTCTCCTCTTCCCTCCCCTACCTTCACCATCGCCACCTATTCTCATTTTACTCCACCTCTCTCTCTTCTCCTTTTCCACCTCCTTCCTCCTCTATTCTCCTCACTTTCCTTTTCCCTTCTTCTCATTCCTCTTACTACTCTCCTTGCCTCTGTATGGTTTTCTACTCCCTTCCCTCCCTCATTTTTCCCCCTCTCCTTTAACACTATCTCTCTTCCTCCTCCTCTATTTCTCATATACTTCCTTGCCTCTCTCCTCCTCCTCCACTTCTCCTACACTTCCTTGGCTCTCTCCTCCTCCTCCATTTCTCCTGTACTTCCTTGCGTCTCTCCTCATCCGCCATTTTCTCCTATAATTCTTTACATCCCTCCTCCTCCTATATTTCTCATGTACTTCCTTGCCTCTCTCCTCCTCCTCTCATACTTATGTACTTTCTTGCCTTTCTCCTCCTCCTCTATTTCTTATGTACCTCCTTGCCCTCTCTCCTCCTCCTCTATTTCTCTTGTACTTACTTGCCTCCCTCCTCCTCCTCCATTTCTCCTATACTTCCTTGCCTCTCCTCCTCCTCCTCCATTTCTCCTATATTCCCTTGCCTCTCCAGCTACTCCTTCATTTCTCCTATAATTCCTTACCTCTCTTCTCCTCCTCCTCCATTTCTCCTATACTTCCTTATCTCCCTTCTCCTCCTCCATTTCTCCTATATTCCCTTGCCTCTCTCCTA
>NC_091565.1:37084849-37092349 GCF_042767895.1 Penaeus vannamei
AGAGAGAGAGAGAGAGAGAGAGAGAGAGAGAGAGAGAGAGAGAGAGAGAGAAAAGAGAGAGAGTGAGAGAAAGAGAGAGAGACAGAGAGAGAGATTAAACCTTTCTTTAATTCCACGAATGTTCATTGCATACATGTAAATCTTTCAATTTGCATTTTACTGATAACTCAATTTCCACTATTTCATACTTCTTTTTCGATCCCTGCATTACCAAACCTAAAAGGGTATTAGCAACAGTGAACCATCAATTTGTCAACGAGACATGTTGCATCATTTCTCTTGATCTTATGTTGCAATATTTTCATTACGAATTCTATGGGTATTCTTTCAAGAATTACTGTTAAATGTTATCGATGTTATCATGACCATTGTTATTATTATTATTATCATTTTATCATTGTTATCAAAATTCTGTTTGCTAACATTTTTATCATTATCGTCATTTTTTTCATTATTCATGTCATCATTGTCAACCTTATTATCACCAACACTAACATTATCATGGGCTTCATTATCTCTACGGTAATACAATATGTCTAAAATATTCTATTCGTGCAAGGGTCACAAGAAAAAAATACCGTGAATGCTGTCTATTCCATTATTAGTGACAGTAGTTATATGAGAAATAGAAATGAATAATTCATTATATATATATATCTATATCTATCTATCTATCTATTTATCTATCTATCTATCTATCTATATGTGTGTGTATGTGTGTGTGTGTGTCTGTGTGTTTGAGTGTGTGAGTGTGTGTGTGTGTGTGTGTGTGTGTGTGTGTGTGTGTGTAAATCTGCTTTTCCCCCGCCTGTAAATCTGGTTTCACGATTTCAACCTCACTATCAAACCTTCTGAGACGGATGGCATTGATCGAGAACCTGCCGTGATGGTGATATATTGGCTTTCGCGGTGCATCAGTATAATGAACTTTATACCATTTACTTCCTCTTATCATGTGCTTTCATTGCTTTTTCATTAGTAACTAGTGTATTAGTAACACCAATATCATGATAGCATCATCGTCCCCTCATCATCATTATAAAAATTACTTTTATTATAATTATGACTGTTCATTGCCATTCAATACATCATTTTAGTCGAATGTATACATGCCTGTCACGGACACTTTGGAAGTCTGTGTATCAAAGCTGAGAACCGCTGACATACCAAGCATCATATTGTTGTACCTACAATATACTGTAACCCCATAATCGACCGGTTTGTTATAATTATGCGAAGCCCGACCCAAAGAATATTCGTATACTTGACATGCAAAAATAAAGAAATAAATGCATATTTATCAGTCTAGACATGCATATCAACCGGGCAAAGAGATAGATAAATATATAGCTATCAGATATATAGACAGACATGCTTTAATTTCTGTGCATATGCATGTCTGTATTTACGAATATTCATTGGGTCGAGCCTGGTACAAGTTTAACAAACCGCATGACTTCTGTTCCTCTTTTCAATCAACAACACCCCACCATCTGCTCCTCAACCTATTCATCACGTCCTTCTGAAACCACCCCTTCAACTACCAGGTCATACCGGTTACTCAACACACAAAAACACTTAAGCCTCCCATTATCCTACACAACACCCGCTAGGTCAGCGAGTAGTTCTCAGCACTGCCTATAACCCTCCATCATCTTACTGAACACACATGATCGCATTTCACCACAATTTATAACTGTGGTCCAACTACACGCAACAATATATATAAATCTTAAGCGTTTATCACATATCCAGGTAGACGTGGGGGATATACTTGATTTTTTTTTTTCTAAGCCATGGATGGTAAGAGAGGTGGTCTACTTTACAAACAGAAAGACATGGGGAGCTACCTTCTTGTATCTAAATCCATATATGTATACATTCATACATCTGTATATCTATATAATCTAAATCCATATATCTGTATATCTATATAATCTAAAGCCATTTATCTGTATATCTATATAATCTAAGTCCATATATCTGTATATCTACATAATCTAAATCCATATATCTGTATATGTATATAATCTAAGTCCATATATCTGTATATCTACATAATCTAAATCCATATATCTGAATATCTATATAATCTAAATCCATATATCTGTATATCTGTATAATCTAAATCCATATATCTGTATATCTATATAATTTAAATCCATATATCTGTATATCTGTATAATCTAAATCCATATATCTGTATATCTATATAATCTAAATCCATATATCTGTATATCTGTATAATCTAAATCCATATATCTGTATATCTATATAATCTAAATCCATATATCTGTATATCTATATAATCTAAATCCATATATCTGTATATCTATATAATTTAAATCCATATATCTGTATATCTGTATAATCTAAATCCATATATCTGTATATCTATATAATCTAAATCCATATATCTGTATATCTGTATAATCTAAATCCATATATCTGTATATCTATATAATCTAAATCCATATATCTGTATATCTATATAATCTAAATCCATATATCTGAATATCTATAATCTAAATCCATATATCTGTATATCTATATAATCTAAATCCATATATCTGTATATCTATATAATCTAAATCCATATATCTGTATATCTATATAATCTAAATCTATATATCTGAATATCTATAATCTAAATCCATATATCTGTATATCTATATAATCTAAATCCATATATCTGTATATCTATATAATCTAAATCCATATATCTGTATATCTATATAATCTAAATCCATATATCTGTATATCTATATAATCTAAATCCATATATCTGTATATCTATATAATCTAAATCCATATATCTGTATATCTATAATCTAAATCCATATGTAGAAAAAGTATGAATGAGACTGGATATCACAATACAAGTGTATTTCTGATGAAGACGTAATCGAAACCGGTCAAATACATCTCTTGTGTTGTGAAGATATCCAGTCTCATTCATACATTTTCTACATTTGTCAACATGGATACGTCTAAATCCATATATCTGTATATCTAGATATCCATGATCATTACTGTTATTATTATCGACTATATTATATTATATTCTTATATTATATTATATTATATAATATATTACTATATTATATTATATTATGTTATTATTATCGACGACGTCAGTCTCGGAATCGTACTTGAAGCAAAAATATACACAACACGAGTGGCTCACCTTATCCCCCTGCATGACGCCAGCGAGGTCGCCGGGTCCGCCTCGCACAGTCCACACCACGTAGGCGAAGAGACGCCCATCAGGACCGACTTTGCCTCCCACTATGCGCATGCCCAGACCTCGAGCTGTAGGGTGAAGAAGGAGGGGGTTAGTGGGCGGCAGTTTGGACTTGTGGGAGGATGTGGTAGTAGGTGTAAATTGGGCTGCGTTTGTGTGTTAGAGTGGATTAGATTATGTTTCATAACGTATGCTAGTGTTTAGGGGTGTTGGTGTAACTGAGGCTGTGTTTACGTCGGGTGTGGTTGCATTCAGGAGGAGTGAGTAAGATGTAATAGCGTTAGGGGTGTGGTCGTGTATGTAAGATGTATTTGTGTTGTGTTCTGTGTGTGTTTCCTTGCTAGTGGTTGTAATATATTGTCATAGAGATTGTTATATACGCTTAAGTTGCATTTTGAGTTATGTTTGTGACGAATACGTTTTTGTCTTCGACTTATTAACATTCAAAATCTACGTCTTTGTGTAGGGTGCACTGATGTATCAATCTTTGAAATTTAGATATGTTAGTGTTGTTTGAAATATTATGCGTACCATTTGGGTATATTAATATAGTTGCTGTGTTAATGTAGTAGAATGCATTGACGTACCAATGCTTGATATATATATTCATTAATTCCTGGATATTTTTTATAGGGTGTGTTTGTGGAGTATCAAAATTTTGATGTTTTGTTTATAATGGTGAAGCTTTTAGTAGCGATCATGTGGTAGGACGGTAGAATTATATACCTCTGGAAATAGAAATATAACGTTGTTGTTGTTATTGTTGTTACTGTTGCTTTTCAGCATATAATTGCTCATGTTCTTTTTACCCTTGTCGTTATTATCCTTGTTTTTATCATTAATTTCCTTATCATTATCAATATTATTATTATTATTATTTATTATTATCATTATCATTATTATTGTTATTATTATCATTTTACTATCATTGATATTATTATCATTATTACTATCATCATCATCATCATCAATTTTTATAATACTATTAATAAACGTTTTCAAAGTACACACCTCTCCCTCCCCCTCCCCTCCCCCCCATTCTAAACAAACTTGAAACACCCTTCATTATTATTATTATTATTATTGTTATTATTATAATTTTACTATCCTTGATATTATTGTCATCATTACTATCATCATCTTCATTTCTATAATACTATTAATAAACGCTCTCAAAGTACACACCTCCCCCTCCCCTCCCCTCCCCCCCATTCTAAACAAACTTTAAACACCCTTCATTATTATTATTATTGTTATTATTATCATTTTACTATCATCGATATTATTACCATTATTACTATCATCATCATCATCTTCATTTTTATGATACCATTAATAAACATTCTCAAAGTACACACCTCTCCCTCCCCCCATTCTAAACAAACTTTAAACACCTTTTCCTATATTCTTTAAGACTTTTTTTCTTCCCACGTTCTTTAGCCTCGCCTCTTGGCATTAAGGCGCGCATTCACCCGCATCTCTTCCAAAAGACCGCCTCTGTTTGGCCTTCTTTTGCCCCGAGAGCCAGAAATAGCGGGGCAGCAGACGTCGGTAGTGCCAGGGTGCAAGATCGTATTTACTCTTCAGACGTCAAGTTGTGCAATATCTCTGCAACTCCGCCTCCGATCGATATGTTGCAAATGACCGGGAGGTGGAGAGCTTTTGCAATTTTTTATTTTTTGTTTTCGTTTGCTTTTGGTTTGCTTTTGGTTTCTTTTCTTTCGTTTTTATTTTTTTTGAGGGGGGGAGGGGAGGGGATGGGTTCTCTTTCATTTTTGGGTTTCGATCTTCCTTTCTCTGTTTGCTCATGTGTTTGGTTTTCTCTGCCTTTCAATTTGGTTGACTCTGTTTCTCGTCTGTCTCTCTCACTCACACACACACACACACACACACACACACACACACTCTCTCTCTCTCTCTCTCTCTCTCTCTCTCTCTCTCTCTCTCTCTCTCTCTCTCTCTCTCTCTCTCTCTCACACACACACACACACACACACACACACTCTCTCTCTCTCTCTCTCTCTCTCTCTCTCTCTCTCACACACACACACACACACACTCTCTCTCTCTCTCTCTCTCTCTCTCTCTCTCTCTCTCTCTCTCTCTCTCTCTCTCTCTCTCTCTCTCTCTCTCTCTCTCTCTCTATGTTAAAAATAACCTGCTTGCATATAATTTTTAAACGGATTCAGATTAGCCGCGTTAGCACAGCTGCTGCATGAGATAAGCAAGACTGCATATAAATGAACATAGACAAAGCAACATGGTAAAGAAGATATGATGCTGCGTTACGTTTAACTTATTTCTCATTATGGATATATATATACACATATACATACATACATACATACATATATATATATATATATATATATATATATATATATATATATATATATGTATGTATGTATGTAGGTATGTATATATATATATATATGTGTGTGTGTGTGTGTGTGTGTGTGTGTGTGTGTGTGTGTGTGTGTGTGTGTGTGTGTGTGTGTGTGTGTGTGTGTGTGTGTGTGTGTGTGTATGTGTGTGTGTATGTCAATGAACACACACAAACACACGTATGTGTGTATTTATTTATAAATGCACACAGAAACACGCACACACACACACACGCGCGTTTGTGTATGTATTTATTTATATCAATGCACACACATACAGTATATACATATTTGTGTGTATGTGTGTGTGCACATACACTTAGAAGTAATAATAATAATGATTATACTGCTACCACTGTTACCACTAGTACTTCTAATAATGAAAATAAGAATGATAATACTAGTGATAATAATGACACTATGGATAATAGTAAATAATAATGATAACGATAGTATGATAAAAAAAAAGAAGTAATGATAATGATAATAATGACAAAATAGTAATAACAGCAAAAATTATAACAAATATTGCACCAACAATAATAATATTGCTAATAATGATAATGGTAATAAAAATGAGGATAAAAATAAGGATAATAACAATGACAATAACAATAACATTTATAATAATAATGATTCCTTAATGATAATGAGAATAATATTAGTAACAATAAAGATAACAACAATAACAACAACAAACATTAATAAGACAATGAAAGGAATAACAATTTAGACGTTACTTCACTTCCGCTTCAGTATAAAAAAAAATTTCCAAGTGATTCTTAACTCACTCGTGTCCTTATCTACAAAAGGAGGTCAAAGGTCACAGTCCACGGGCTTTGAGGCATGAGTCAGAAGCCCATTAAGTAAGAGGCTCCGAGACTATTGGGATTTAGTGGGGGTGTAGGGGTGGTGGTGGGGGTGGGGTGAGGGTGGAGTGGGTGTGGGAAGTGGGCGGGAAGGGAGGGAAGGAGGGGGTGGTGATTCAGGAGGGATGAGGAGGGGAGGAAGGGGGTAGGGGGGGTGATTAGGAGAGATGAGGAGGGGAGGAAGGGGGGAGGGGGGTAGGGGGGTGATTTAGGAGAGATGAGGAGGGGAGGAAGGGGGGATGGGGGTAGGGGGTGATTTAGGAGAGATCAGGAGAGGGGAGGAAAGGGGGAGAGAGGTGTATAAGAGAAGGGGGGGGGGACTGGGGGTAATAATTGTGTGAGGGGGAGGTATGGTATGAAATATAGGGGGGGAGGGGGTTGGGGTTCTGAATGAGGAAAGAAGAGGTGGGAGGAGGTGATGTAGAGGAAGGAGGGAGGGGGATAGAGAAAGGGGAGTGGAATGAGGGGTGAGAGAGGTAGAGGATGGTGGAGTAAGGTAGATAAAGAGGGGAGGGGAGTAAAGGAAAGGGAAGAGGGAGGGTAGAGGAAGTGGGAGTAGGGTAGAGGCAGGGGGAGAGGAGGGGGTAGAGGAAAGGGGGGGGGGCAAGGTAAAGGAAGGAGGAAGGGGGCAAGCAAGGAAGAAGAAGAGGGGGGGAATAGGATAGCTCTGAATATGAGAGAAGGGGGTGGGGGTGGGGGGGCAAGGGGTACTGGAGTGAGGAAAAAAGAGAGGGTGTTGGGGGGGGGGGGGGATGAAGTGAATTCCCCACACGGCCGTAATAGGTCCGTGGCGTGCAAAGTGCGTCCTTAATGATCGAGCAATTAGTGATATCGAAGGCGGTTCGGGCAAAGCCTTGGGAGTATCGAGGCGAGGTTTCCTGTTTGAATTTGCGTGTGTTTTATCTTCTGAAATTCGTCTCTCTTTTCTTCTGTGATCTCTTTCTCTCTTTCTTTCTTTCCTGTCTCTCTTTTTTTTTTTTTTTTTTTCTTTTTTGCTCTCTGT
>NC_091565.1:37094849-37097349 GCF_042767895.1 Penaeus vannamei
CCCCAGCCATCAATGTGTCGGGAAAATGAAGGATTAGATATAATTTTGTCTCCATATTGACTGCCTCCAATAGTGTCCTCTGAACTTTTTTTTTTTAATGATTTCCTAGAAAGAAAAGAAAAAAATCAAATGGCAATAATTTCAGATTTATATTTTTCCTGTGAAATCATAGAATATTATATATTATATTATATTTATCATATATAAATGTAATAATGGTGATAATAATAATAATGATAATGACAATAATGATAACAATAATAAAAGTGACAATAAAGACAAAAATAATAATGGTATTAACAGGATAATAATAGCAATAATTATAATGGTAATAACATGATAATAATAATATGAACAAAAGCAAAAATGATGATGTTAACAATGATAATGATGATGATGATGATAATAGTAATAATAATAATAATAATAATAACAACAATAATAATAATAATAATAAGAAGAAGAAGAATAAGAATAAGAAAAATAACAAGAACAATAATACTAAAGGAAATAATTCAACGCATAACAAAATAAACGGAGGAAGGAGATGGAAAAGAAGAAAGAAAAGCGAGCATCGAAATTATAAATTAAAAGGCGAATTCCCATCTTAATGTTCCGTCGGAAGACATAACTCGCGAGGCATAAATAACCGCCGGAGATATTTTCCTCTTCGTTCGGGTGCTCCTGTATCGATCACTTGGGCGTTCCGTTCTCTCTCTCTCTCTCTCTCTCTCGTTCGCTCGCTCGTTCTCTCGCTCGCTCTCTCTTTCTCGCTCTCTCTCTATCTACCTATCTCTCGTTCTCTCTCTCTCTCTCTCTCTCTCTGTCTGTCTGTCTATCTCTCTCTCTCTCGTTCGCTCGCTCGTTCTCTCTCGTTCGCTCGCTCGTTCTCTCACTCTCTCTCTCTTTCTACCTCTCTCTCTATCTATCTTTATCTCTCTATATATATTATCTTTCTTTCTCTCTCTATCTCTCTTTCTCTCTGTCTATCTATCTCTCTCTCTCGTTCTCTCTCTCCCTCTCTATCTATCTATCTTTCTATCTTTATCTCTATCTGTCTCTCTCTCTCTCTCCCTCTCTCTCTCTCTCTCTCTCTCTCTCTCTCTCTCTCTCTCATACTCTCTCTCTCTCTGTCTATCTATCTCTCTCTCTCTCGCTCCTCTCTCTCTCTCTCTCTCTCTCTCTCTCTCTCTCGCTCTCTCTCTCTCTATCTCTTTCTTTCTCTCTCTATCTCTCTTTCTCTAGCTATCTATCTTTATCTCTCTCTATATATATCCATCTTTCTTTCTCTCTCCATCTTTCTTCATCTATCTATCTCTCTCCCTCAGAAGTAAGCTATCTACTGAAGAGCATTATTGCATATCACAAAAAAAAATCTAAAGAACAACCAAACAAACTTGCTTAGATTGTGCAATTTATACAAGGTTTATGATGGAGTCAACCACGAAATCCTTACTAGTGAACTAAACAATCACAAAATCGATACATATTGGTTCAGAAGTTATCTAAGTAATAGAACCCAATCAGCCAAAATAGAAAATATATCAACAAAACAGATAGAATCCTTTGCTGTTCCACAAGGATCTAACTTAGGTCCGATCCTGTTCACAATATACGTAAGTGATCTGTCAACCATAGCCCAAAATTGCCTGCTTGTTCAATACGCCGATGATTCACAATTTTTCCATGGTGATTCTGTAAACAATTTAGATGAATTGATAAAAAAAGAGCCAGGAGACACTTTCACTTGTAAAAGGATACTTAACAAAAATGAGCTCAAGAAAAAGCCAGATAAAACATAATGTATCTTTATAGGTAGTCCTTAAAATTCCTGTAAACACGACCATAAAATCTGAAGGTAGCTGCGTAAGAACGAAAATTTCCGTAAAAAAACTAGGTGTACTCAGTGACAGATTTATGGCATTTGAAAACAAAGTCGACAACATCCACAGAAAAGTAATGGGCGCAGTAATTTACTAAAGCCATATTAAAAATAGAATTCCTGATGAAACTAGAATATCTGTTATACAAACACTAGTTCTCAGTATAATTAATTGTTTCTCAAATATATTGGGTATAACAACGGTCAAATTCTGAAAATTCAAAAATTACAGGACTTTGCTGCCAGAGTAACACTTAGTAACGTAAAGAAGTATGACCACATTACCCCACACATTAACAAAATATGTTGGCTAAAAATACAGTACAAATGCAACCATGATACATGCAAACTAATTCTCAAAATGATTCAAGGTTTTTATCCAAAATGGCTTTTAAAACTTCCACAACTATAGGTAACACAACCAGTGTCCAAACAAGACAAGTTAACTCCTTATATATTAAAAGATTACATACATTGGGGCACGACAGACACAGACACGTGAACCCATGATCTGGAACCAACTACCTTGTGATATAAGAAACATTCAGAACTCAAATGCATACAAAAATAAAGATAAAAAAATAAAGGAAAATCTTTTTAATTACCAATGATATTGGG
>NC_091565.1:37102349-37104849 GCF_042767895.1 Penaeus vannamei
GCAGAGGGGAGAAAGTAGAAGGGAAAGTAGTAGAGAGAGAGAGAAAGAGAGAGAGAGAGAGACAGAGAGAGAGAGAGAGAGAGAGAGAGAGAGAGAGAGAGAGAGAGAGAGAGAGAGAGAGAGAGAGAGAGAGAGAGAGAGAGAGAGAGAGAGAGAGAACAAGAGAGAGAGACGAGAGAGAGAGAGAGAGAAGAGAGAGAGAGAGAGAGAGAGAGAGAGAGAGAGAGAGAGAGAGAGAGAGAGAGAGAGAGAGAGAGAGAGAGAGAGAGAGAGAGAGAAAGAGAGAGAGAGAGGAGAAAGGGAGGGCGGCAGAGGCGAGAAAGTAGAAGGGAACTAGTAGAGAGGGAGAGAGAGAGAGAGAGAGAGAGAGAGAGAGAGAGAGAGAGAGAGAGTTATGAAACATGAATTATGGGAGAAAATACATATTCACGAGACTTAGGACTCTATGAATAAGATTAGACGAGAAAAGAAAGAATGAGCTCATTCCTAATTTAATCAAGGTAACTTTGTATATGAAGTCTTAGAAAAAAGAAAATTCATAAGAAAAGAAAAGAAAAGAAAAAAAAAACATTTCGAGAAGACGCATTTCCAAGTATCTTCCACAACTACTAATGTATCGCTGAGCCTGACCCCCTCCCTCTTCCCCTTCCCCCCCATTCACCCCCTCTCTTGTTCTCCCAGCAACCTCCTTCCCCCTTTCACACCCCTTCCTTCCTTCCCTCCCTCCCTCCCCCTTTCACTCCTTCCATCTCCCTCCCTCCATCTCTCCCTCCACCCTTTCACCCCTCCCTCCCTCTCTTCCCCTTTCACCCACTCCCTCCCTCCCTCCCTCCCTCCCTCCCCCTTTACCCCCTCCCTCCATCCCTCCTTCCTCCTTTCACCCCCTCCCTCCATCTCTCCCCTTTCACCCCCTCCCTCTATCCCTCCCTTTCACCTTCTCTTTCCTCCCTCCCCCTTTCACCCCCTCCTTCCCTCCCTCCCTCCCCCATTCACCCCCTTCCTCCCTCCCCCTATCCATCCATCCCTCCCTCCCTCCCTCCCCCCATTCACCCTCCTCCCTCCCTCCTTCCCCTTCCTCCCTCCATCTCTCCCCCTTTCACCCCCTCCCTCCTTCCCTCCCCCTTTCACCCTCTCCCTCCCTCCCTCCCCCTTTCACCCCCTACCTCCCCCATCCCCCCTTTCCCCCCTCCGTTCATCCCTGCCCCCCTTTCACCCCCTCCCTCCCTCCCTCCCTACCCCTTTCACCCTCTTCCCTCCTTCCCTCCCCTTTACCCTCTCCCTCCCCCTTCCCTCTCTCCCCATTCACCCTCCCTTCCTCCTCCCTCTCCTCCCTCCCTCCCCCTTTCCCCCCCTCCTTCTTTCCCCCACCTAGAGGTCACCCCGGAGTCTCGTCCTTAAATCGATAAATCGGCCTAATCCGAGCTTAAAAATATGACCAGCAACAATGGCTCTATTTCCCCTTAAACATCGGAGCATCGAGGTGCGTCACCTTCCTTTCCCGCCTTTTTCTCCTTCTCTCGCTTTTTTTATCGTCTCCTTTCCTGTCTCCTTTCTCTCGCCTCATGTTTCCTCTCCATTTTTAATTTAGATATTAATCTTTTTATATTCTGTGGAGCTTGTATCTTACTTTTCTTCGTTTCCTTTCTCAATTTGTTTTATTTTTTAGATTGTTTACGTTCTCTGTTTTCTTTCTTTTTCCCGTTTTCTATCTCTCCCGTCTTTTTTCTATCCGTCTTTTCTTTTTTCTTCCCTTATTTACCAACATTCTTCTGCCTATTCCTGATTTTCTTTCACGTTTTTGGTTTTCTTGCTTTCAGACCTAATTCTTATCTCTTCTTTTTCTCTTTTCATTCCTTTTTTTTACGATTTAGGTAAGTAGAATAATTTGACGACATAACCTAATAACAGCAAGGGAAACGGGGCTAAAAGGAGGAAGAGGCGGAGGATAATTAGCATACGGAGGGGGAGAAGGGAAAGGGAATAATCGAAGGAAGTAAGAAAATTGAGATTATTAGGATAAAGTGATTACAAGATACGGTGGTAAGAGGATAGTTAGTTGGAAAGATGGAAAGATGGATGGATAGAGTTTTGGAGAGAGAGAGAAGAGAGAGAGAGAGAGAGAGAGAGAGAGAGGGAGGGAGGGAGGGAGGGAGGGAGGGATAAAGAGGAGAGGGATAGAGAGAAGAGGGAGAAAGAGAAGAGGGAGAAAGAGAGAGAGAGAGAGAGAGAGAGAGAGAAAGAGAGAGAAAGAGAGAGGGAGGGGGGGGGTCAAACAGGCACACACACACACACATACATGCAATATATATATACATATATATGTATATATAGATATTTATATATATATATATATATATATATATATATATATATATATATATATATATATATATATATATATACATATACATGCGCATATACATGTATCCACAGGTCTCCCGTGAAAAAAAAACAGCGCCCCCCAAACCCCCTTACCCACCACCCACTCTCACCCCCACCA
>NC_091565.1:37114849-37117349 GCF_042767895.1 Penaeus vannamei
TTTGACTCGATAACCAATTTCCAAATCATTAATTAAATCCTTAAAAACAATTTAAGAAGATACAAATCGCTAAAGGAGTAAACAAAAATAATTAATGAACTAATAAATAAATAAGATACAAGAACAAAAAGAGTAAAAAAATGCAAACCGCTACAGGAGTAAAAATAAATAAATAAATTAAAATAAAATGAAAAAAAAATACAGATCGATAAAGGAGTACACAAATATGAATAAATAAATTAATAAAAAAAATTAAAATCGCTAAAAGAGTAAAAAAAATAATAAAACATTTTAAAAGATACAAATCGCCAAAGGGGTAAATAAATAAATAAGATAAAAAGGATACAAATCGCAAAAGGTGTAAAAAAAAAGAATACATATCGCTAAAGGAGTAAACCAAAACACAACAAAACCACACACGAAGGTAATACCCAGCGCAAATGCAGCGGCACAAGCCAATGCAGAATTATGCAGCTGCAGCCTCCCGTAACGCGACTTCCACGCCATCTGTACAGTTCCGGAATGCCTTTCATTTCGCTGGCTGTCAGGGAGTGAGCCTCAGCAAGGTGTATGGAATTAAATAGGCACAGACAGCCGGTTTGTTAGCGTTGTGCCAGGCCCGGCCTAAGGAATTTTCATAAAGACAGAAATAAAGGCATATCTCCCCCTCTTTCCCCCTTTCTCTCCCTCTCTCTCTCTCTCTTCTCCCTTTCTCCACTCTCACCCCCACCCCCACCCTCCTCTCTCACGTGTCTGCTTATCAAAACCATTCGAGTGACGGAACATTTTTTTTCTGTTTATTATATCTGTCTATATGTCAGGTAGATATACATTTAACTATTTGCCCGGATGATATGCATGTCTAGACTGATAAATATACATTCATTTCTCTATTTATGGATGTCAAGGACACGGATATTTAACCGAATTCATGTTGACTAATGTGGGAAGGTATGAATGAGAACGAATATCTTCACAATACAAGAGATGTATTTAACCGGTTTCGATTATATCTTCGTCAGAAATGTATTTCAGACGAATTGTATTACTGACGAAGATATAATCGAAACCGGTTAAATACATCTCTTGTATTGTGAAGATATTCGTTCTCATTCATACCTTTCCACATTACAAGAATATTCTTTGGGTTGAGCCTCGCACAATTCCAATAAACCGGCAGCTTGACTCGGGTCGCCGATGCCGGTTTTTTGAAGTTTTGGGACTAGTTTGTTGCATGTATGGTGAATAGTATAGAATTGTGATTATGTGTAGTTTTGATATATGTGTATGGTGGAATTATAGTGGGCGGAAATTTTGATTTTGGTGTGTGATGAAAATTAGTGGTTTGTGGAAGTTTGCTGCAGGTATGGTGATTGAGATTTGATTTATAACATGTTTGTTGAAAGTTATATAAGATGATCGTTAGGGCGAAAATCATGACAGGAAAACTTAATATACTTAAGATGAAGGCAATATTGATTTAATCCATGGTACAATGGTATGACATATTTTTTTTTACTAGAAATATAATTTAGTACTAGAGTGGTAAAATGTACTGCATTTATAAATTGACTTCATGCATCTAAAATATCCATGTGAAATGCATATGAATATAAAATATCATTCACAACGTTTAGTACACTGCCTGTTTGAGTCTACGCAACGAAGGCCACATTAGAAACCTAAATGAATATCATCAATAGTAGGTGTGTGTGTGTGTGTGATTCTATATAGGATTCTAGGTGTCTGTGTACATAGCACCATCCGCATGTGAACTTACTTTGCACACACGATGGCCCTGTGCATAGAAATTCATACAAATGTCTTATAAATTATCTGCGTGCTAAATATCAGCCAGTACGTATGTATAGTTACGGTCAAAACCCTTGTCAAAGTTTTTTCAAATTACTTTCGAAACAATCCCTTAATATCATACATTTTGTACAGGGTGTGGCAGATTCGAAGCTTCATTTCATATCACTTTTGTCCTTCCCTGTACAACCAGTGTCTGAAATGTTACATAGGCCTACGCGTCAGATCAACTAGTTTGAATGCTAACCGCTGGGGTATGGATGGCCTCACTGCCTATTAAATTTCCTGTGAATTACTTGACTGAAGCGTCCCCTGCCCTGTTTCAGTTGTTTCAGTTACCTTTCTTTTTTCTTTTCTTTTTTTCCTTTTTTTGTCGAAAAATCTAATCTCGACACGTGGCATATTCTTTAATTACTGTACTTACATATAACTTAATAATCTACTTGTTCAGTAATCATAGGTTTGCCCAATGTACTCAGCCAGTATGATCAGGATAATAATGCAGATGATGTAGTATGCTGAAGGGTTGTACAGTACTGACTAATTATATAGATGCACATTCATCACAATCTGAAATACAATCAGTAATACGCGACGGCAAGATTAATTAATTAAAATCACTTGTTCGTTTTGTTAGTACTAAATGAGAGAGTATGTTCTAAAGGCGAAATTCTGACAATGAAACTGT
>NC_091565.1:37122349-37129849 GCF_042767895.1 Penaeus vannamei
GGAGGGGATAGACTGGGAGGGCGGGTGGAGGTGGGGGGGATTGCAGGGAGGAGGGGGAGGGAATAGTCTGGGAGGGCGGGTGTGGAGGTGGGGGGGATTGCAGGGAGGAGGGGGAGGGGATAGTCTAGGAGGGCGGGTGTGTGTGGGGGGGATTGCAGGGAGGAGGGGAAGAGGATAGCCTAGGAGGGCGGGTGGGGGGGGGATTGCAGGGAGGAGGGGGAGGGGATAGTCTGGGTGGGCAGGTAGGGGGGGGGTGCAGGGAGGAAGAGGAGGGGATAGACTGGGAGGGCGGGTGGGGGGAGGGGGGCTGTAGAAAGGAGGGGAAGGGGATAGTCTGGGAGGGCGGGTGTGTGTGGGGGGGGGGGTGAAGGGAGGACGTGGAGGAGATAGTCTGGGAGCGAGGTAAGACTGGGTTAGCGCGTGTATGGAGAAGGTTAATGTGAATTTGTGGATGTATGAGTGTGTTTGTTTCTGCGTGAATGCTTGTGTTTGAGTTCATGTCTTTGTTCGCATTTGCCCAAAAGCAGAATAATAAAACCCATCACAATATACATCGCATACCAAACATACTTAATCTTCCTCCTTACTTAATTTTTTAAATAATAATATCGTACTATCATACTTAATTTTTTAATATCATAATATTATAATAATATCATACTTAATTTTTTAAATAATAATATCGTACTATCATACTTATTTTTTTAATATCATAATATTATAATAATATCATACTTAATTTTTTAAATAATAATAATAAAAAAACACGAAAATACCAAAAAAAAAAAAAAGCTCAAGCACTGGTACCTTCCGACGTGAAAGCAGAGAGAACTCAAAAACAAAACGGGAATCCTTTGAAGTGACGTGCGTCGGGATCCTTTAAGGGCGACACCAAAGAACGATGGAGTCTCTCAGGTGACAAGAGCTCTGTGTTGGCATTATGACAGCGCCTCGAGTTCGTTTGTTCCTTTTTAAGTTTATTTATCAGTTGAAATTGCGTTGTCTTGACTGATTTTTAGTTCTTTAAGTGCTTTAAGTTTATCAGTTGAAATCCTCCGTGTTGTCTTGACTGGTTCTTAGTTCTTTAAGTTTATTTGTCAGTTGGTTAAGTTCGAGTGAAAGAAAATTCTTATCTTGACTGGTTTTTAGTTATTTATTTGTTATTTATCAGTTGGATAAGTTCGATTGAATGGAATTATTTGTTATCCTGACTGGTTCTTAGTTCTTTAAGTTATCCAAATTTTATCAGTTGGTTAAGTTCGAATGAATGAAATTTTCTGTTATCTCGCCCTTTCCTTAGTTGTATATACGTTTTTATTGTGTATGATTACGTATTTTGTTATTATCTTTAAAAAAAATATATAATTCATTTCATTGTATTAGGGTTTACGAGGTGTAAAATCTGAATGTATATTTTCGCCTATTTACATTCATTTTGTTGGTGTCTTAGTCAGATATTTAAATAGTTAATTAATCAAAAGTTTAATTAATCTATTAGTTGATCATTCAGGCATCTATATCTTTATTCATCCACTGATTATCATATATATTTACTTGCCGCCAGGGTACGGGCAGAAAACGAGATAGTGGTGTCTGAATGATACAAAAAAAAAAAAAAAAAAAGAAGAAGAAAGAAAAGAAAAGGAAAAAAAAGAAGAAAAAAAGAAAAGATGAAAAAAAGAAAAGAAGAAAAAAAGAAAAAAAAAAAAGAAGAAGAAAAAGAAAAGAAGAAAAGAAGAAAAAAGAAAAAAATAAAAAAAGAAAAAAAGAAAAAAGTAAAAAAAGAAAAAAAAGAAGAAAAAAAGAAAAGAAAAATAGAAGAAAAAAAAGAAAAGAAGAAATTTTTTTTAAAAAAGGTATTCCCCCTCACGCCCTCTGTGAACGCTTCACCGCCGCCCCGCCTCTCGCCGCCCACAAAGACCGAGGAAATTAACGTAACTCGAATCACCCGAAGATGTCCTCGTCTTTCGATAAGAGTTTTCATGAAAAATACATTCTGAAAATGATGTCTGGCAGCGATATTTACTTTTAAAAATGAGATGAACTTAGGTAGATGCTTTTCCAGTGGGTAATTGTGTATATCTATATCTATCTATCTATCTATCTATCTATCTATCTATCTATCTATCTATCTATCTATCTATCTATCTATCTATATATATATATATATATATATATATATATATATGTGTGTGTGTGTGTGTGTGGGTGGGTGTGTGTATGTGTGTGTGTGTGTGTGTGTGTGTGTGTGTGTGTGTGTGTGTGTGTGTGTGTGTGTATGTGTGTGTATACATATACAGATATTTATATATGTATGCATATATGTATCATCATCTGTTGCTAACGCCGACGGGGTGCACAGCCGCATCCAGCCTTCGTTCCCACCGGCGGTGATCCATCTCCGGGTTGTCTCGCACAAAGGCAACCTGGTGGGCAGGATCCTTCTGTGGTAAACGAGCCATGTGGCCGTATAGCCCGAGTTGGCGATCTGTATCCTACGGTCCAGCGCTAAGACCAAAATGCATCACAACGAGACTCCAGGGCACAGGATAACGTCTCGGTTTCACTATCGTATTATAAAACCGGCAATATCAGGGCCTTGAAGACGCGTAGTTTGGTCTTTCTGCACAGGTGCCGGCATCTCCAAATACTCTTGTCGAGAGAGTTCATGACCCCTACTGCCAGGCTTTTACTGATTCCTGGTCTGACAGCCCAGAGTTATGAACTACACTACCAAGGTATGTAAAGCTCTCTGTGGCTTCAGTGTCCTCGCCGCAAGCACATACCAAGCGTACAAGTTCTCCTAGCAAGTCCCCAGTCTTGGACTTTGGTCTTGGTCCAAGAGACCTCTAGACCCAGGGGCTTCGCTTCATTACTAAATACTAAATCCAGAAGCACAACTAGGGTTTCCAAGGACTCAGATAGAATAACAACATCAAAGGCAAGGTCAGTAATCTTGATATTGCCCAGAGTTGTTCCACAATGACTTTGAATAGTAGTTCTGCCCAGTATCCAGTCCATGCAAGTGTTAAAAAGTGTTGGGGCAAGGACACAGCCTTGCCTCACTCCTGAACTAACAGGAAAGAAACTCGACAGGCCCCATCACACTTCACAGCACTTTCAGTATCAGTTTACAGGCTTGCTATTAGTTCAATAATCCTTGTTCGAATTCCTTTCAATCTCAGAATCTCCCAGAGTGATTCCCGATGCACCGCGTCGAACGCCTTTTTGAGGTGACTCGAAGCTCTAGGATACAGTCTATTGTGGACTAACCAGGAGTAAATCAAGATTGTTCCGGCTTCTGGTGCCTCAGCAGGTGGTCTCTGATACGTCTTAAAAGGATTTGAGCGAGAACCTTGCTCGGTATACTGAGCGATTTCATGCTTCGCTGATTGCTGCTGTCCCAACTATCCTATTTCCCTTTCGAAATAGGGATGACCATATCCCTAAACGGGTCAGGGAGATCGCTACCAAACTGCCACATGGCAGCCAGGACAGCATGCAACCCCCGAGCCATAGGTTCCCCACCAGTCTTTAACAGTTCAGCTGGGATGCCGCAGATACCCGCAGCTTTACCATTCTTCAGCTTGAGATTGCCTCTCTAACTTCAGTTTGCGAGGGTCCACACTCACTGATGGATGGGTCCGGCAACGGAATCTCGGCACCACCCGCATCCAATTTAACTATTGGTGGATGAACCTGGTACAACTGTTCAAAATACTCAGCCCAACGCTCCCGCACCGCAAAAGGATCTCAGCCGAGCGGGCCACTAACTGAGCGGACTGCAATCCCAGGGCTTGGTAGGCAGGGAGAAGGTCATTTACTAAGAAATGGCCTTCTACCTCCTCTGCAAGACTCTTAATATACTGTTCCTTGTCCCTTCTCAGTAGTGACCGAGTCTTGCGCGCCTGGGAGCGATGCAAATCCCGATCCCCCGTCAGATGAGCCGCGTGACAAGCTTCTGTGGCTTCCAGTGTCTCCTGCGAGATAAAATTGGGCGTTTACCAATCGATTCTTTAGCTCGAATGTGTCCCACAGAACTACAGGGTCCCGTCAGCTTGTCGAGCGTTGCGAAACGACCAGAAATTGCCTCAGGAAACCCCCGGGCACACTTTCCCTCCCTCAAGCTGTCCAGACGAAACTCTCCGGAGACAGTGGGTCGTTGGGGACTTTTAAAGTTGACCCGGAAGGTAGCCACAACTAATCTATGATCAGTACAAACAGCTCGGCACTCCCGTAGACTTTGCAGTTCATTTATGTGCGTGTGTGTGTGTGTGTGTGCATGTGCTTGTGTGTATATATATATATCATAATCATAAAAAGATATATCACCACGAACAAACAACAATGTCGATAAGCTGATGACAATAATCATGCCATTTTCCCATTGATAATACTAATCAAACAAATCCTCTGTCTCCCGTGCGGTTCCTGCTTGACGGACAGGATCAGCTGATGCATTTAATTCCCGGTTGGAATTCGGTTGAGCGGAAGCATGGCGGCGCTCTTTGATGTTTTTCGCGAGTTTAATGGTAACGATGATGATGATGATGAAGATAATGGTGAGTTTAGTCATACCGATGATGGTGATGATGAAGATAATGGTGAGTTTAATGGTACCGATGCTGGTGATGATGAAGATAATGGTGAGTTTAATGGTACCGATGATGGTGATGATGAAGATAATGATGAGTAATAATGATAACCAATGGAGATATTGATAACTTTTATTAATGATAATGATAAAGATGATGAAGATGATAATGTATAATAATGATAACCAATAGTGTTATTGATAACTTTGATAATGATAATGATAAAGATGATGAAGATAATAATGTATAATGATGATAACCAATAGTGATATTGATAACTTTGATAATGATAATGATAAAGATGATGAAGATAATAATGTATAATAATGATAACCAATAGTGATACTGATAGCTTTGATAATGATGATGATAAAGATCATTATAATGATAATAATAATATAATTATTTATAACCACTGACATTATCATCATCATCATTATTTTCACTTTCATTATCAATCATATTTGTTTTTGTTTTTTTCTCCCAGGTGAATCACTGATGTATTTATGCAATATACCTTTTCGACACACACACAAACAAACACATACACACATACAAACACAAACACAGTCTGGCTTGGGGTTCGTCAGTCACGCCTACCGTCTCTTGCTCTTATTCTCTTGGATTTCCTTATCCGTTAAAAATTTATTGTCTGTTTCCTACTCCTTCCCATGTGATCTCTTCATACCTTCCTGTCTCTGTTTCCGTCCTTCTTCCTTTGTTTTTTTATTAAATATTCGCACGTAAGATAGATGAAAAAAATAGATAGTTACAATCCACTCTCTTAGAAACTGAAAAAAAAAAAATCCTTTTTCATCTTGAATAAAAAGAAAAAATAGAAATAAGATAAAATGAAATAAATAGTTAAAATCCACTTACTTTATCCGATTAGTCTTGCCGGATAACCTTGAAGCGAAGTCGTATTAGATGTCTTTTTTCTGCTGTTCTCTTTGTTATTGTTATTATAGTTGGTGTTTTATTAAAACTGCCTATTTTATTTTTTTTATTTTTTTTATTATCATTTTTTTTTTTTTTTTTACTTTTTTTCTCATCAGATGTGCAAGTGACAGCATACGACGCGTACATATTTAGTTTTTAATCTTATTTTTATAAGCATGATTTTTTTCTTTGACATGAAGGAATAAGGCATGAGTATAGAGGGTGCTATCGTCATCCACGATAAACAACAAATCGATAGCCGATCTCTCTCTCTCTCTCTCTCTCTCTCTCTCTCTCTCTCTCTCTCTCTCTCTCTCTCTCTCTCTCTCTCTCTCTCTCTCTCTCTCTCTCTCTCTCTCTTTCTCTCTCTCTCTCTCTCTCTCTCTTTCTCTCCCCTCTCTCTCTCTCTCTCCCCTTCCCTCCTCCCTCCCTCCCTCCTATCTCTCTCACTCTCTCTCTTTCCGTCTGCCTCTCTCCCTCCTTCCCTCCCTCCCTCCCCTCTCTCTCTCTCTCTCTCTCTCTCTCTATCTATCTATCTATCTATCTCTCTCTCTCTATCTCTCTTTCTCTCTCGTCTCCCTCTCCCTTCCCTCCCTCCCTCCCTCCCTCCCTCCTCTCTCTCTCCCTCCCTCCCTCCCTCCCTCTCTCTCTCTCTCTCTCTCTCTCCATCCCTCTCTCTCTCTCTCTCTCTCTCCCTCCCTCCCTCCCTCTCTCTCTCTCTCTCTCTCCATCCCTCTCTCTCTCTCTCCTTCCCTCCCTCCCACCCTCCCTCCCTCCTCTCTCTCTCTCTCTCACCCTCTCCCCTTCTCTCTCTCTTTCACAGAACTACGAAAACCCATTAAGCAATCTATTTTCACTCCTTTTTCCTCTCTCTTACACGCGGAAACTCATCTCGCATTCACGTAGCCTAACCCAACCACTACACGAACTCTCCCGTTGCAAACATATCCTCTTTGAATCTTGCAACAACCGAAGCTCAATTGCACTAAAATCTTGCAACAACCGAAGCTCAATTGCACTAAAATCTTGCAACAACCGAAGCTCAATTGCACTAAAATCTTGCAACAACCGAAGCTCAATTGCACTAAAATCTTGCAACAACCGAAGCTCAATTGCACTAAAATCTTGCAACAACCGAAGCTCAGTTGCACTAAAATCTTGCAACAACCGAAGCTCAATCGCACTAAAATCTTGCAACAACCGAAGCTCAGTTGCACTAAAATCTTGCAACAACCGAAGCTCAATTGCACTAAAATCTTGCAACAACCGAAGCTCAATTGCACTCAAATCTTGCAACAACCGAAGCTCAATTGCACTAAAATCTTGCAACAACCGAAGCTCAATTGCGCTAAAATCTTGCAACAACCGAAGCTCAATCGCACTAAAATCTTGCAACAACCGAAGCTCAATTGCACTAAAATCTTGCAACAACCGAAGCTCAATTGCACTAAAATCTTGCAACAACCGAAGCTCAATTGCACTCAAATCTTGCAACAACCGAAGCTCAGTTGCACTAAAATCTTGCAACAACCGAAGCTCAGTTGCACTTAAATCTTGCAACAACCGAAGCTCAATTGCACAAAAATCTTGCAACCGAAGCTCAATTGCACTCAAATCTTGCAACAACCGAAGCTCAATTGCACTCAAATCTTGCAACAACCGAAGCTCAATTGCACTAAAATCTTGCAACAACCGAAGCTCAATTGCACTCAAATCTTGCAACAACCGAAGCTCAATTGCACTAAAATCTTGCAACAACCGAAGCTCAATTGTACTCAAATCTTGCAACAACCGAAGCTCAATTGCACTAAAATCTTGCAACAACCGAAGCTCAATTGCACTAAAATCTTGCAACAACCGAAGCTCAATTGCACTAAAATCTTGCAACAACCGAAGCTCAATTGCACTAAAATCTTGCAACAACCGAACCTCAATTGCACTAAAATCTTGCAACAACCGAAGCTCA
>NC_091565.1:37134849-37139849 GCF_042767895.1 Penaeus vannamei
CCCCTCCACTCCTCTCCCTCCTTGCCCTTCTCATCATCCCCCTCACCCACTCCCTCCCTCCTTCCTCATCTTCCCCTCTCCCCCCCCCCTATTTCCTCCATCTCCTTCCTCATCTTCCCACTCTCCCCCTCCCACTCCCTTCCTCCCTCCTCATCTTCCCCACTCCCTCCCTCCACTCCCCTCCCCCACTCCTCCCTCATCTTCCCCTCTCCCCTCCTCCCCTACTCCCTCCCTCCTTCCTCATCTTCCCCCTCCCCCTCCCCCACTCCCCCTCCTTCCCTCCCTCTCCCACCCTCCACTCCCTCCCTCCTTGCTCATCTTCCCTCCCCCTCCCCCACTCCCTCCCTCCTTCCCTCATCTTCCCTCATCTTCCCCTCCCCTCTCCCCCCCCTTCCTCATCTTCCCTCCCTCTCCCCCTCCCTCCCTTCCTCCTTCCTCATCTTCCCTCCCTTCCCTCCCTCCACTCCCTCCCTCCTTCCTCATCTTCCCACTCTCCCTCCCTCCACTCCCTCCCCTCCTTCCTCATCTTCCCCTATCCACCCCCTCCACTCCCTTCCCTCCCTCCTCACTCCCTCCCTCCTTCCCTCCGCTCCCTCCCTCCTTCCTCATCTTCCCTCCTCCACCTCCCTCCTCCCTCCCTCCTCCCAGGCCTCATCTTCCTCATCTTCCCTCCCTCCCCCACTCCCTCCCTCCTTCCTCATCTTCCTCCCTCCTCCCCACTCCCTTCCTCCTTTCCTCCCTCCTCCTTCCTCATCTCCCCATTCCCTTCCCCACCCTCCCTCCCTCCTTCCCTTCATCACTCCCTTCCTCCTTCCCTCCCTCCCTCCTTCCCTCTCTCTCCCACTCCCTCCCTCCTTCCCTCCCTCCACCACTCCCTCCCTCCTTCCTCATCTTCCCCTCTCCCCTCCCCCACCACTCCCTCCCTCCCTCCCTCCCTCTCTCAGGCCTTCTTCCCTTCCATATCCTGGATGTAACTGCCTATAAGTCCTTCGTTCCGGCTCTGACTTGCAATATCCTTTTCGAAATCACAACTCAAACTATTTTTGACGATAAGTTAATGCGCTGATGACAACGTTATTGGTTTACGACTGTGGGGGGTAGGGGGGTAGGGTAAGGAGGGGTTGGAGGGAGGGGGTTGAGGAGGGAGTAGGGTTGGGGGGAGTTGGGGGTAAAAGTTGGAGGTAGGGAGTAGGGTGGGAGGAGGAGGGGTTGGAGGGAGGGGTTGGGGGGTGGGGGTTGAGGAGGGGGTAGGGTTGGGGGGAGTTGGGGGTAAAAGTTGGAGGTAGGGAGTTGGGGGTAGGGAGTAAAGGTTGGTAGGAGAGAGTAGGGTAGGGAGTGAGGTAGGGAGGAGGGGTTCGAGGTAGGGAGTTGAGGAGGGAGTTGGGTAGGGGGGAGTGGGGGGAAGGAAGTTGGAGGTAGGAGTAGGGTAAGTGGGAGTGGGGGCAGGGAGGAGGAGTTGGAGGTAGGGAGTTGAGGAAGGAGTAGGATAGGTGGGTGGGGGGAGGAGGGGTTGGAGGTAGGGAGTTGAGGAGGGAGTGGGGTTGGGGAGGAGGGGTTGGAGGTAGGGGAGTTTAGGAGGGAGGGTAAAAGTTGGAGGTAGGGGAGTAGGGAGTGGGGGTAGGGAGGAAGGGTTGGAGGTAGGGAGTAAAGGTTGGAGGTAGGGAGTAGGGTGGAGTGGGGGGTAGGGAGGAGGAGTTGGAGGTAGGGAGGTGAGGAGGGAGTAGGGTAGGTGGGAATGGGGTAGGGAGGAGGGGTTGGAGGTAGGGAGTTGAGGAGGGAGTTTGGTGGGTGTAAGGGGGTGGTAGTGGGGGTGGGAGGAAGTAGGAGGAGGAAGAGGAGGAGGAAGAGGGCGTTGGTCAAAGTGAGAGGAGGAGGATGGAGGATGGAAGGTAGGAATGGAGGACGTTGAGGTTTAGGTAGAAAGAGAGAATGGGGGAAGGGGAGGATGAGGAACAGGAAGGAAGGAAGGATGAGGGAATAGAAAGAGGAGAAGGTGTAAAGGAAGGAAGGAAGAGAGAACAGAAAGAGAAGGAGGAGGAGTAGGATGGCGAATAGATTTAAGGAATAGACTGAAAAGTAGGAATAAAGAGAATAAAGACTAGGTTTATGAGGAGAAGGAGGAAGAGAAATACGCAAAGCAAACCAAAGCAAGAAGCAAGAAAGAAAGGATGAAACAAGAACAAAAGAAAGACAAAGAAGAGGACACTGATGGCGATAAAGAGGAAAAGGAAGAGGAGGAAGAAGAGGAATTAGGAGGAAAAGAGGAGGGAGTTAAAAGGAGGAGAGACAAAGGGGTGAGCGCGTTAGGGAGGTTGAACGAGGCTTGACAAGCTAAAAGGAGGGGGTGGGGAGGGGGTGGGGTCTAGGACGCGGAGGGGGAAGGGGAATGATGACGCGGGTGAGGGGAAGGGTAGGGGAATGAGGGGAGCGGGTGAGGGGAAGGAGGAGGGCAAAGGGGCAATATCTGTACGAAAAGGGAAGGTAGTGTATAGGAAAGGGCAAGCGAGAACGAAGAAGGGAGAAAGAATAAGAAGACGAAACAAGAGGAAGGGGAGGAGGGGAGACGAGAGGAAAGACAGGGAGGAGAAAGAGAAAAAAAAAGCGAAAGAAAAGACAAACACAGATTTAGGGGAAGGGTGCGAGGAAGAGAAAGAGAAACGGAAAAGGAAAAGAAATTGATATACAAATAGAGGGAGAGAGGAGAGTGCGGAGAGAAAAGAAGTGAAAGAAAGAAGGTAGAGAGAGAGGGGATCAAATGAATAAACAGAGAAAAGAGGGGAAGAGAAGAGAGTAGAAAGGGAGAGAAGAGAGAGAGAGATGGAAGAAAAATGTAGAGAGTGAGGGAGGAAGAGGGAAAGTGAGGGGGAAGGGGGATCAAAGAGAGAAGAGCAGATAGAAAGACAGTGAGAGAAAGTGAGAGAGAAGGGGGAGAAGGGAGATAAAAAAGGGAGAAAGGGAAAGTAGAGAGAGAGAGAGAGAGAGAGAGAGAGAGAGAGAGAGAGGGGGGGGGGAAGAAGCAAATACAGAAGAGAGTAAAAAGAAAAGAAAAAGAAAGAGAGAGAGAGTGAGATAGAGAGAGGAAGAGGGAGGGAGAGAGGAGGGTGAGATAGACAGACAGCTTGATAGACAGACAGCTTGATAGACAGACAGCTTGATAGACAGACAGAGAGAGAGAAAGAAAGAGAGAGAGAGAGAAGGAGGGAGAGAGAGAGCGAGAGAGAGAGAGAGAGAGAGAGAGAGAAAGAGAGAGAGAGAGAGAGAGAGAGAGAGAGAGAGAGAGAGAGAGAGAGAGAGAGAGAGAGAGAGAGAGAGAGAGAGAGAGAGAGAGAGAGAGAGAGAGGAGATAGTTAGAAATAGATAGATCGTTAGATAGATAGATATAGACAGATGGATAGAGAAAGAGGGGGAGGATATGGTTAGAGATAGATAGATAGATGTAGACTGATAGATACAGAGAAAAAGAAGGGGAGATAGATAGATAGAGTAAGAGAGAGGGGGGAGGGGAGGAGTGTCTCGGACGGGTCTCCGGGGCGGAAGAAATGCGTGCCGAACTGAGGGGCGGAAGGGCTGCGGTGGGGTGGGGGTGGGGGAGGGGCGGAGTTCAATAAGGTGAAATCTACAAAGAAAATACATATAAATAGGTAAATAATAATAATAATAATAATAATAATAATTATCATTATAATGATGATAATAATAAATAAGAAAATAATGGAAATGTATGAATACTTATGGAAACTAATTGATATATGAATGAAGATGTATATAAGATGAAACGTAAACAAAAAGAGAAAAAATCCCTAATCAATCAATGAATGGAGAGATATGTAAAATGAAAGATAAAAGAGGAAAATGAGAATTGAACAAATCTGATCAATAAAGGATTTAAGAAATATTTGAAATGAAACGTAAAAAAGAAGAAAAATCCTTATCTATATTTTACAAATAGTCCTTGTCCTTCTCGCTCTGTTAACTTTTTTTTTTTTTTTTTTTAGTCTTTCTCTGTTTCTCTATTCGTCTAAGTCTGTTCTTCTTCCCTCTTCTCCTCTTCGCTTCTCTGCTTCTTATGATTTGCTTCTCTCTATCCCCCCTGTTTTATTGCCTTCCGCTACCCTTTCTCTTTTTTGCCTATCTCTTTTTTTTCTTTTATTTCCCTTTTCCTCATTTGCTTTCCCTTTCTTTCCTTCATTTTCTTTTCTTTTCCTCTCTACCTCTTTCCTTCTCTACTCTCCGTTTCTTTTTCGACCCATCTCTCATTCGATTCTCTTTTGTTTCTTTCTCTCCTCTTTTTATCCTTCGTTCCATATCTCGTTTCTTCTTCTTCTTCTTTTCTTTTTTCGTCTACTGCATTTGTTTTCTATCATGCCTCTCTTTCTCTCCATTTTCTCTCTATCTCAAGTTCTCTCCTTCTCTCTGTCACTCCTGTTTATTCTTTTCCCCTATTTCTCCATCTCCCCTTCTCTCAGTCACTCATGTTTATTCCTTTTCCCCATTTCTCCATCCCCCTTTTCTCCGTTACTCCATTTATTCTTTATCTTTATTTTTCCCACCCCCGTCTCTCTGTTACTCTTGTTTATTCTTTTTCCCTTTTTCTCCATATCCCCCTTTCTCTTTTATTCCTGTTTATTCCTTTTCCTTTTTTCTCCATCTCCCCTTTTCTCTGTCACTCATGTTTATCATTTTCCCCATTCCTCCATTCCCCCTTCTCTCTTCCACTCCTGTTTATTCCTTTTCCCTATTTCTCCAGTCCCCCTTCTCACTGTAACTCCTGTTTATTCTTTTCCCTATTTCTCCTCCTCCCCCTCTCTCTGTTACTCATGTTTATTGCTTTTCCCTATTTATCCATCTCCCCTCTCTTTGTAACTCCTGTTTATTCTTTTTCCCTATTTATCCATCTCCCCTTTTCTCTGTCACTCTTGTTTATTCTTTTGCCCTATTTCTCCTTCCCGCCTTCTCTCTGTCACTCCTGGTTATTCTTTTTCCCTATTTCTCCATCCCTC
>NC_091565.1:37149849-37159849 GCF_042767895.1 Penaeus vannamei
ACCTTTACGCCCAGTGTCGGAAAGATCTAAAATAACAATGACAAGGAAAACTCACTTCTATGCCCAGTGTCAGAAAGGTCCCTCTGAATCTTCACTCGCCTTCGCCCCTTCTCCTGGCCGCTCGCTGCAAAGAAAACGAGAATTCAGAGGAGGGACTGTGATATAAGTCGTGTTGGTTGTTGTTGTTGTTGTTGTTTAGGTTGTTGTAGGATTGTTGGGTGTGTCCTTGTGGTGATTGTTATTTTCTTATTGTTGTTGTGAGTCGTGTTGGTTGTTATTGTTGTTGTTTCGGTTGTTTAAGGATTGTTGGGTGTGTTCTTGTGGTGATTGTTATTTTCTTATTGTTGTTGTGAGTTTTTTTTTACATTTTGGTTATTGTTATTATTATCATTATTTTAGTATCGTTTTATTACACAACTAGTATTATCAATCATGATTATTAGCATTATTATCGTAATTATAATCATTACTGTTGCTTTTATCATTATCATTTTTATCATCATTACCATCAATGTCAGCATCATCATTATCATTATCAATATCATTTTCATAAAAAATAGTGATAGTCGGTGACATCAAAAATCAATATGATAAACAATACAGTTATTATTATACGTAGTAGAAGGAATTCATCATAATTACTATCACTGCAGATATCATCACTATTAGTATAATCTTAGACAATGCTGTGATCATTGTTAAAAAACCTTTTTTATCGTTGATATCATTATAATTATTGCTAAGTGTAGTAGGAAAGTAGTAGCAACATTTGCGACATGTCATTTCGACCCTTAAAACCCCTTCATTTTTTCCTTTCCTTGCAATCACGCAACCGAGATTTCACTTTGATATAGCGCAGCTAATGGAAAGCCTTATAAGTCCAAGGGAATGGAAATATTTGATAAAGTGAGAATGTTATGAATGGCTGATGAACTGATTTGCATACTGATAAGCAATCGGGGGAAAGCGGGGTGGGTGGGGGGGGAGTGGGGCAGTGTTGACAGAAGACACGGAAGGAATCTGAGGGTAATGAGAAACTGTTTATCTTCTCTGCTTCGGGATCCGTCTCGACTTCCTGCTAGGATACGTTTGATATTGATGATTTGAGCGCGTGGTGGGAATATAATAGTTTGTGCTGAAAAAGAGGTCGTTTTCTATGGATCGTAAGCACGAAGATCCCGTTTTCGATGAATTGTACTCGCATTTTTTTCTGTTTTTGTGATGGACTGTACTATCGTGTACATTCTACAATATTTTTGCAAAAAAACATGGACTGTACTATCATGTACATTCTAAAATATTTTTGCAAAAAAACATGGACTGTACTATCGTATACATTCTACAATATTTTTGCAAAAAAACATGGACTATACTATCATGTACATTCTACAATATTATTTGCCAAAAAAACATGGACTGTACTATCGTGTACATTCGACAATATTTTAGCAAAAAACATGTACCATTTATTTAGAAGAGTGCAACGAGACCATCGAAAACAAAAGCACACCCAACGTCTTGAAGATCTCACAAGAAACAGAATCCCGATGGACGCGGAGGACATAAGCCAATACATCCCGAGGTGGACAGAGGGAGGGTGGATTCGGGTTGAAATCGTCAATTCTCGCAAGGGGGTTGTAGTGGATGGACAGCATTGTGGTCGATGAGGTGTAGCAGAGTTGTAATTCTACTTAATCCTGAGTTGATTACATTGAGCACTGATAGGGATGGGTTTCGTGAGTTGGTTCAATCAGATACCCGTTTTCTATGACAGAAAATGGGACATGAAATTGAGGGTCCACTGACTCATATGAGACGGACGATGGAATATGAATGATATTCCTTGTTTTGGAGATTTATCCCCAAATAAATAAATAAATAAATAAAAATATATTAACAAAATAATACTGATAATGCAAAAAAACAACTTCACTATATCTGGAACGAAAATTTCTGATGTTGTTGAATTAATTAGTGGAACGAGAGTGGTGCGTAGATGTGTGTACTTTTTCGCTACCTTGTGCTACCCATATCGCTGTAAACAATTAAGAATAGTCGCGTACCCGAGGCTACGCTATGGTACGAAGCCATTAGTGATTTGCTATTCAGGAAACGGCGTGGAAAGGGGAGTGCTATTAATGGTAAGGCTATGTGGCCCCCGACGTGTGTATGTGCGGGAGAGAGAGGGGGAAGAGAGAAGAGAGAGAGAGAGAGATGAAGGGGTGGGGATAGAGAGAGAGAGAGAGAGGAAGGAAGAGAGAGAGAGAGAGAGGGAGATTGAGAGAGAGAGAGAGAGAGAGAGAGAGAGAGAGAGAGAGAAGAGAGATGAAGGAGAGGGGGAGAGAGAGAGAGAGAGAGAGAGAAGAGAGAGAGAGAGAGAGAAGGAGTGGGAGAGGGAGAGAGAGAGAGACAGAGAGAGAGAGAGAGGAAGGAGTGGGGGAGAGAGAGAGAGAGAGAGAGGAAGGAAGAGAGAGAAAGAGAAAGAGAGAGTGAAGGAGTAAGGGAGAGAGAGAGAGAGAAAGAGGAAGGGGTGGGGGGAGAGAGACAGAGAGAGGAAGGAAGAGAGAGAAAGAGAGAGGGAGAGAGAGAAAGGGAAAGAGAGAGGGAGGGATTAAGGGAGAGAGAGAGAGAGAGGGAAGAAGAGAGAGAGAGAGAGAGAGGAAGGGAGGAAGAGAGAGAGAGAGAGAGAGAGAGAGAGAGAGAGAGAGAGAGAGAGAGAGAGACAGAGACAGAGACAGACAGAGAGAAGGAAAGGAAAGAGATGAATGTGTGTAATATTTACATCTTCACAATTACAAACACAGCAACACATGCAAAAGTATAAACGGAAACATATTTATCTATGCAAAAGAGAAAAACGTTATTTGTTCATCTGGTGAGGAAACCTAAGCGACTTTTAAACGCTACGTTCTTTTCCATTTCTTGGCGTTATGTTTCCATGTTTTTAAGAAAGTATGCATGCATGTATTCATGTACATGTGTATGTATATATGGAAATGTGTTTTTATGTATGTATGTAGGTATGCTTGTTTGTATATGCGTATGTATGCACCTATGTAGGTATGCATGTAAGTTTGTTTATATGTAAGTGCGTATGTACCTATGTGCGTATGGATATATTAAGTACATGTGAGTGCGTATGTACCAATGTACACATGGATATATGTTTGTTTATACGTGAGTGCCTATATATCTATGCACGTATAAACACATGTACTGTATCTCCCCCCTACGTTCAGGCCCCTCCCCCCTCGCCCCCCCCTCCCCCCTCCCCCTATGAAACAAACAGTAGATACCCTTCGAATCATGTGACGTCATACCCCCCCACCCCCACCCCCCCGGCTTCCCAGCTGTGTTGTGCCTCATGTGCATGTGTCACCGTCGAGGGGCCGAGGGCGCGGGTGCCAGCTTGAACGCGCGAGGGTCGAGGTGCCAATATTATGGAAGAGCAGAGGGTTAGAGTGCCAGCTGAAGGGGGACACGATGGGTTAAAGGGGTAGAAGAGGAAGGTTCTGGTTGAGAAATGCTTTACTGTGATTGGAAGTAGTTAAAGGCCGTGTCACACTAGCACTTTTTCCGTCCATTTTTTGACAATTTTATTTAACGTAAATACAAACATTCTCGAATATAGCTCTTGATTTGACTTTGCTTGGCTGAAAAAGTTGACGGAAAGGTTTTCAGACGGAAACGATCATTATCGTCTGACTGGAGAATCGACAATTCGCTCAAAAATTGACAAAATTTCAGAAAATTGTAAAAAGATTGACGGAAAAAGTGCTAGTGTGACAGCACCTTAAGAATAAGACAGTGGGGGTCGAAGGGGTGGAAATGGGCAAGAGTTAAACGATGAAATGATAAAAATTCGGCAGTGAAAAATATATTGAGTCGGAAATTGGTGAAAATAGACAGGAACGAAACGATAAAAAGATAAAAAAAAATAGCGATAAATGAAAAGACATAACCTTATACAAAGTGACCAGACGCTATGAAACTGCCCATTTCACGTTCTCTAAAGTTAAAGAACGAGAAGGAGATGGGGTGAAAATAAACAGGAACGAAACGATAAAAAGATAAAACCTCGGCAATAAACAAGACATAACCTTATACAAAGTGACCAGACGCTATCAAACTGCCCACTTCACGTTCTCTAAAGTTAAAGTTAATAAAACCTCGGCGATAAATAAAAAAGACATAACCTTATCCAAAGTGACCAGCCGCCCATTTCACCTTCTCTAAACTCAAAGCACGAGAGGGAGAGATGACCTGGCTCCGACGTCGAGCGCGAGACTGACCTTTCCTGTGATCCAGGTCGACGTCGTGGATCACTATTCTTATGGTCTCGCCCTCCGTGACCGAGCTCTGGCGGGGCACGGTGTCCTCCATGCCCTGGTCGCGGGAGGTGTTCACTTCCAGCGACTGCGAGATGCGTGGGACGACGCCCCCGCTGCCGCCCACGCCCACACCCGAGGTCAGGGGGGGCGTGGGTGCGGAGACCTGGTAGGAGGCGGTCCCGCGAGGAGACGAGGGCGGCGTCGGGAGGACTCGACCGCACTCGGACCTGCGGGAGGAGAGGAGGGTCAGGTCTCTGGGGTTAGGTCACTGGGGTAAATCTCTGGGGTTGGGTCTCTGGGGTCGGGTCACTGGGGTAAGTCATTGGGGTCAGGTCATTGGGGTAAGTCTCTCGGGTGAGCTCACTGGGTTAAGTCTGTGGGGTCAGGTCACTGGGGTAAGTCTTTGGGGTCAAGTCTCTGGGGTCAGGTCTCTGGAGTCAGATCACTAGGGTAAGTCACTGGGGTCAGCTCTCTGTGTTAAGTCTGTGGGGTCAAGTCTCTGGAGTCCGATCACTAGGGTAAGTCTCTGGGGTTTTATCTGTGGGGTTGGGTCTCTGGATTTAGGTGTGTTCTTGCTTCTCATGATCTTATTTCCCCCCTTTATTATAGCTTTATTTTCTTTCCTCTCTCTATATATATATATATCTCTCTCTCTCTATCTCTCTTTCTCTCTCTCTCTCTCTCTCTCTCTGTCTCTCTCTGTGTCTCTCTCTCTCTGTCTCTCTGTATCTCTCTCTCTCTCTCTCTCTCTCTCTCTCTCTCTCTCTCTCTCTCTCTCTCTCTCTCTCTCTCTCTCTCTCTCTCTCTCCCTCTCTCTCTCTTTCTCTCGCTCTCTCCCTCTCTCGCTCTTTCCCGTTTTTCTCCTTTATAATCATTTTTTGCTCGTACTCACATTTGCCTTTTCCTTACTCACCCATTCACTGCCTCGTACCCACTCACCCCCCCCCCCTCCACCTTGCTCATCCGCAGCTCCATTCATTCATCCTTCCCTCCATTCATTCTCGCTCGCCAACATTCTCAAACAAAGTCGTCAAGATTGGGTGGGTTCTCTGTGTACAACCTAAGGGCACCTGTTGCTTTAAAAGGAGATACAGCACGGATTCTGAACCACTTTCTTGGGAGAGAGAGAGGGGGGGGAGGGAGGGAGAGGGAGGGAGGGAGAGAGAGAGAGAGAGAGAGAGAGAGAGAGAGAGAGAGGGGGGGATAAAAGTGAGAGTATGAAAGAGAGAGAGAGAGAGAGAGAGAGAAATAAAGATAGATAGATAGATAGATAGACAGAGAGAGAGAGAGAGAAATAAAGATAGAGAGAAAGAGAGAGAGAGAGAGAGAGATAGGGAGGGAGGGAGACACAAAGAAAGGCAGGGCCAGACAGACAGAGAAAGGGAGAAAAAACAAATAAAAAGATTATTACTTATACAAAAATCTTTTAAATCTTAAAGCCATGTTCATATCTAGAACACATCATCTTAAACCGAGAACAGTACAATATATTTTTTAAGACTGTACAATATAATTTTTTTGAGATTATATACGTATTTGTAGCAAGACAGACCACTTATATCATTAGACGGAGAATACTTCATGCAGATGACTGTTGCTTCATAATCTGTCCACTCCTCCGTTGAATTACACTAGCAAGTTATATTTGAAAAGTGAAGGTATTTGCCAACATTATCTTGCAAGAAAATTCATTCCGGTTCTCTCGAGTTTGCACAATCTGCCGCAAGATTAGCATGGGTTCTTTTCTCAAGATTTCTCAAAGCCTTAATTAGAAATGCAAGTCGTTTTGCTACCGAATCACATACTCGCTGATGAGATCTGAAACTCCGGGAGATAGTGTTACCATTACAATCAGCGGAATTAAGTGGTCGAAAAGTCTTAGATTTTTTGTTAAAAAGACGTCGTGGAACTTGTTTTCATTATCCCGACTGAGATTAAGGAAAAGAACCTGGCGCAGCTGCTCTCTCAGTGGCAATTCAATTTGCTTAACTTGTTAGAGATAACGTTTCGGATTATCTAACTGCAGGTCTGAATTATATGTATGTATATATATATATAAATACACACCCACACACACACACACACACACACACACACACACACACACACACACACACACACATATATATATATATATATATATATATATATATATATATATATATATATATATATATATATATATATATATATATATATATATATATATATAGTGTGTGTGTGTGTGTGTGTGTGTGTGAGCTCCATTAAGAATTGATCTCTTTAGATCTCTTTAAAATTTACTCAACTCTCCCAAACTCCCAATGCTTCAGAATCTAAAGACCTTTATGCCTTGGCCTGGTCTGATCCCGCGGCCGCTGCTTGTAATATTCTCAAGAGGGTATTGTGATGCGATTTTTTTTTTTTTTTTTCTTTTTTTTTTAAGAAAGCCTCAAAGGAAACCGGGTAATCCGAGACGCCGGAATGAAGCTGAAGCCGTTCGGATTCGATTATGCACTTTATAGACTGATAGAAGAGGGTGGAAAGTAGTTTGCGGTTTTTGTTTATTTTTTTATTTATTTATTTATTTATTTTTATTCCGGATTTGCATGATCTTTAACTAGTTTTCATCTATTTCTTATTTTTTTATTATTGTTATTATTTTATTCCGGAGTTTTATGATCGTGTATCTTTTTTGTTTTGATTTAAAATGGAAAATGTTTAGGATGGGATATGAAGATTAAGAAATTAGATATAATTCATTTGATTATTTATGCGTAGAATGTTTATGACATACATCATTACCTTCCCTTAATTTTCCTTTTCTATCTTTTATTTATTTATCGTCCCTTAATTTTCTTTTTTTTCTCTTTTTTTTTTCTTTTTTTGAAACAGCAATTCGTATCCATATTTTCCATAACGATTTAAATCCTTATACCATACTTGCTAAGGTTATATAATGTCTGAATTTATAATGTAGAAACTGTAGCCAAGTCCTTGCATGTTAACGTATATATCGATCTTTTGTTCACAAAGTGTCAGAAACGCCATCTATGTATATTTAAGTGAACTATTAGTGGCGGTGGTTGGTAGTCTGTGTCGAACATATCATGTCTCGTTTCGTGGAACTTCGTTTGATTCTCGTTTCTGTTTTGCTGGAAAGAGGATGCGAAATTACGAGAATAAGTTTTGAAACAAACTTAAAAGTAAAGATTCTTGTTTCGTTTTGTTTCTATGTCTCTCTCTGGATGTTTATTCTTCTTTTTTCTTTCTTTATTTTTTTTTTTCTTTCTATCTGTTTGTCTCCGTTTCAGTTCCGTCTCTTTTTCTGTCTCTGCCTCTGTAAGACTTTCTCTCTCTCTCTCTCTCTCTCTCTCTCTCTCTCTCTCTCTCTCTCTCTCTCTCTCTCTCTCTCTCTCTCTCTCTCTCTCTCTCTCTCTCTCTCTCTCTCTCTCTCTTTTTCTCTCTCTCTCTGTCTATCTATCTATCTATCTATTTATCTATCTCTATCTATCTATTTATCTATCTATCTATTTATCTATCTTTCTATCCCCCTTCCCCCCTCCCCTTTCCCTCGTCCGGAAAATACTCACACAGCCGACGACCTCCTCCTGGTGGACCGATACTCGTCCTCGGTGGGATGCAGCCAGTTCTCGTCATCCAGACTCGAAGTCCCGCTCCTTCTCGGCGAGGGCGGAGGTCCTACTCCACCTCCTCCTCCTCCTCCTCCTCCTCCTCCTCCTGCTGGGGGAGACACCTCGGGGGAGAGCGGGGAAGGGGAAGAATCCAACGCCCCTGGGGAGAAAAAATGAGAGAAAAGATAAGATTAAGGGGAGTCTTCCATGGACATTGGTTTGCCTATGGGACAAGCCTTCACACTATGACTATTGTATGTATAGTTATTCATGGCATTACTGTTCTTGGTCGAAGGGATAAATAGTGCGAAAGAGGACACAGCAAGGAGTGAGTTATTCATTGAAGGACTTGCTGTGTCTGTGTGGGCGTGTGTATATTGCATGTTATGAAACAGAAGATATTCCTTATACGTGTATATGGAAAGCGTAAGTCAGGTGTTGCTTTAAAGATTAGATAAAAAGGGAATCGAAGGATGTAGGTTTGTGGATATGAGGTATGTAGACTGAGGAAAGGGTGAAGGGTGAGGTAGAAGTGGAGGTAGAGAGTGAGGTAGAGGTGGAAGTGGAGGTAGAGAGTGAGGTAAAGGTGTAGGTGGAGATAGAGAGTGAGGTAGAGGTGGAGGCAGAGAGTTAGGTAGAGGCAGATGTGGAGAATTAAGTAGAAGCGGAGAGTGAGATAGAGCTGGAGAGTGAGGTATAAGCAGATGTGGAGAGTGAGGTAGACGTGGAGAGCGAGGTAGAAGTGGAGGTGGAGAGTGAGGTAGAGGTGGAGGTGTAGGTAGAGAGTGAGGCAGAGAAAGATGTGGAGAGTTACGTAGAGGTGAAGAGTGAGGTAGAGGTGGAGAGCGAGGTAGAGGCAGATGTGGAGAGTTAAGTAGAAGCGGAGAGTTAAGGAAAAGTGGATAATGAGGTAGAGGCAGATGTAGAGAGTGAGGTGGGGGTGGAGAGTGAGGTAGGGGAAGGTGTTTCGCCCGCAGACACTCACCCTGGGTTTGTCCTGAGGGAGGTGGCAGCAGGGAAGAGAAGGGCTTTAGTGTCATGGATACATTTATGCTCTCGTGTTTTATTGGGTGGAGAGAATGGCAGTGATAAGGGTATTGCTTGAGTTGATATGCTGGTTATTGTCTCTCTCTTTCTCTTTCTCTCTCTGATTCTCTCTCTCTCTCTCTCTCTCTCTCTCTCTCTCTCTCTCTCTCTCTCTCTCTCTCTTTCTCTTTCTCTTTCTCTCTCTCTCTCTCTCTCAATCTATGTCTCTTCTACCCCCCCCCCCCTTCTTCCTCCATCTCCCATTTCGTCTCCTTTCCTCACCCTCCTTTCTCTCCTTCTCTTTAACTTCCTTATTCCTCTTCCTCTCCCTCCTTCCCTCCCTCCCTCTCCCTCTTCCTCCCTCTCTTTCCCTTCCTCTTCCTCCTTCCCTCCTCCATCTTTATCTTCCTCCCTCTCTTCCTCCCTCTTCCTCCCTCCCTACCTCCCTCCCTCCCTCTCTTTCACTCCCTCCCACTCCCTCTCCTTCCCTCCCTCCTTCCCTCTCCCTACCTCTTTACCTGTGGCCGACCGGAGAGACCGGGTCATATGAGCGCCTGCCTTGTATTTCAATGGGCCTTTTCACATGAGCTTATTGCGGGAAGCGTCCCATTATCAAACCAAGATCTTCAGGTTCTTTATTTCGATTAAGCGGGTGAAGGTCTCGCGAAGTCGCCTTTGACCATTTCTTTGGTTCTTTTATTTATTATTATTATTTTTTTTCTTCTTTCTTCGTTCTTGGTTTCGTTCGGTCTTTTTTTCTTTTCTGTTTTTTTTTTTTGTTATTGATGCTTCTTTTTTATGCTTCTTATAGTACTACTAATATCTTCTTCTTCTTCTTTTTCTTCATTTCCTTCATCTCCTCATCATCATTTTTTTCTTCGTCTTCTTCTTCTTCTTCCTTCTTCTTCTTCTTCACCTTTTTCTTCTTCTTCCTCTTCCTCTTCTTCTTCTTCCTTCTTCCTTCTTCCTTCTTCTTCTTCTTCTTCTTCTTCTTCTTCTTCCTCCTCTTCCTCCTCCTCCTCCTCCTCC
>NC_091565.1:37174849-37177349 GCF_042767895.1 Penaeus vannamei
TCAAAGCATACACTGCATAATCATTACATCATTGAAATTAAAGTGATATAACGTAGTAGCGTCTATACAAAAATGTTGTATGTAAAATGTTATCTGCCTAATCTACCGTATGAACTAAACCTTTTCTAGGAACATGAGCAAGAATATGAGAGCATTACCTAGTGAATGATATTCAACAATGGTATTCGTTGCTTATCGGAGTAAGGAGACATGAAGGACAGACGCGGGATTTCCGGGTCTGCGAGGGAGCGAAAGCGAGGCAGCGTCCCTCCTTCCAGATTTTTCTCGGGTAGCGACGGGAAGGGGAGGGGTGGGTGGGGGTGAGGGGGGGGCACTGGGAAGTCCTTTGCCGGACCATTGTGGCGCCACGAAGGAAAAGTAATCATGCTAAGCACACGGCCACGCGTCCCTCACTTCCCTCCGAGTGGCATGGCGTGAGAATGAGGACGATAACGTTAAAGAGGACGGCGGGTTTTCCAATAATATATTACGGGAACGAGGCGCGCTCCGCCGAGTCCCCAGGTAAGACGGGCGGCGGGCCGGTGGGCGGCGCAGCTCGCGAACAAAGGCGCCCACGAGAAGGCGTCGCGACGGGACATTTTGTGGATGTTGGGGCCGAAACGCGGCGCGGAGGGCGGTCCTCCTCCTGGCGGGTGCGAGCGGGCGGGGATCCGGAAGGAGGAGTGGGGGGGGGAGGGCGAAGGGAGGCGGGAGCAACAGGCTCTCACTTAGGCAAACAGGGCGGGTCGAGACGCGCTGGAGGCACGAAGTGTGTACCAAGATCTCAAGAACAAACAGACTCGTGATCTCCGTGCTTGCGAGGTCGTCGGACCCCGCGGCGCCCCCCTCCCTGCCACACGACCAGCGACGCTGCTCTGCGACAACAAAGATCCACGGCGGAGCGGGAGGCCTCGAAGGACCGCCCTGGCTCCCAAGATGCGGCTCAGGGAAGCGAGAAATGGAAGGCCACACGCACCGTCGCCGCGGCCCCCCTTCACGCCCCTTCACGCCCTCGACGACTTTCATCAAGGATATTTGTGGCGTGGATACGGGGAGTAGCCGGAGGAGCGGAAGCCAGGGCACTTAATGCTTAAAGCTGGCGAGGCCATTGGCGGCGGGAGGGCGCGCGTTGCTGAAGGAACCGTTGAGTGATGTGTGTCGCCACGCCCGCACGCCCGCGCGCCCGCCATTGTTCTCTCGTTCAGGTGGTTGGCGGGCGGGGGAGGGGAGGGGAGCACGCCAAGAGTCTCGAAGATGTTTCACATATTTCTAAGAATATGTACCACATCCAGGCAAAAGGGATGAGGTTCCCCACAAAGTCAACTACAACGAGGGCGTGAGGGAGAGAAGGAAAATTATAATTATAAATGAAAAAAAAATAAAAATCAAATAAAAAGAGATTCGAGAATCAGTTTTGCACAATTAAGTTTTGACTGAATTTCACGCCTGAGTAAATATTTCGCACAAACGCTAAATATAAACCCGATCAGCGTTTAAGCTAGAACAAGGAAACTGCTTATTATCACAACAAATCGCGCAGAACGATATTCGAGACTCAATTACGTACTTTTATATCCACTCTATCACTGATATACTGCTTGTAGACCAATTTCAATGCCAATGATAATCAGCTTAGCCAACCAGCTCGTTAATACTGTGTTTACTTATATGAGGGGTGTTTTGTCCTTCGTTAGGGCAGGGAACTTGAACCTTTCCTTGCGCGAGTCCTGGCTCATTTGTTCTATTTGTTCAGGAACAATATGCGAACAAAATGCACCTTTTGTCTTTGTTTATTGGATTTTTACGCAGTTTTAAAAATGTGTCTTTCTTTTCTATTTGTTTTGGTCTTGCTGGAATTCTAATGATGCTGTAATACGAGTTTTCTTCTCCCCATTCTTCTACTTCTTCTTCTCCTCCTCTTCCTCCTCTTCCACTTCCTCCTCCTCCTCCTCCTCTGCAGTAATACGAATTTTCTTCCTCTCCTACTCATTCTTCTTCTACTTCTTCTTCTTCTTCTTCTTCTTCTTCTTCTTCTTCTTCTCCTCTTCCACTTCCTCTTGTTTCTCCTCTTCCACTTCCACATCCTCTTCCTCCTATTCCTCCTCTTCCTACACCTCCACCTCCTCCTCCACTCCTTCTCTGTCTTTCTTTTCTTCATCTTTCCTTTCTTCTTCTTTTCACTTATTACATTTTTCACCTCTGTCAGCTTCTGCTATTCCTCCTCTCTTTTTCTCTCTTTCTCTTTCTCGTTTTTCTTTTTTCCTTTCATCTGTCTACCTCCCTCCTCCTACCCTCTTCCTTTTTCTTTTTCTTCTCCTCCTCATTCTCTTACTCTACCTCCTCCTCCTTTCTCTCTTTGCTCATCTTTCTCCTCCTCCTCCTCCTTCTCTCCTTTCCTCATCTTTCTCTTCATTCTTTCTCTCTTTCCTCATCTTTTTCCTCCTCCTCCTCCTCCTCTTTCCTCATCTTTCTCCTCCTCCTCCTCCTCCTCCTTCTCCTC
>NC_091565.1:37187349-37189849 GCF_042767895.1 Penaeus vannamei
GTCCATGGCTGTGTACGTATCTACATGTGCGTACATGCGTGTAGAGAAAGACGCAGAGGATAATAGAATATTCAAACAAATCCAAGTAATTGACAACGGTAAATACTGCACAACTCGTTAGGAGGAAACAGATTAAGGGATGAATGGCGAACGCTTTGAGCTACAAATTGAGAGAAAGGATTTATTTGCGTTCTGCGTTGCGACTTTGTGCGGGGGGGGGGGGGATGACATACGTACATGCATGGCTGGATGAACTTGTATCCACTTCAATGAAATTATATTTGTATGAAAATGAACAAAATATAATGATTCTATGTCCTGTTGTGTGTGTATGATGCGCATATAAAGTGTATGTATGTATGTCTTTATGTGTGTGTATATATATATATATATATATATATATATATATATATATATATATATATATATATATATATATATATATATATATATATATATATGTATATATATATATATATATATATATATATATATATATATATATATATATATATATATATATATATATATATATATATATATATATATATATGTATGTATGCATGTATGTATGTATGTACATATGTATCTGCCTAATTTAATTAATTTCTCCTATCCTCCTTCTCTCTCTTTCTTCGCTTCCACCCTTCCTCCCTCTTCTTAATCCTGCTCCTCCACTCTCTTGTCCACCTCCCTGCTGTTTCCTCTATTTTTCTTTCTTCTCCCTTCCTTCCCTGCCTCTCCCCTTTGCGCCTCTCTCTTTCTGCTTCATTCCCTCCCTTCTTGAATTTAACTGCTTATTTCATCCTTTTCCTTCTCGCCAACCTCCTCCTTCTCATCCTTCTCTTCCTGTTCCTTTTCCTCTTTCTTTTCTGCTTTCTCCTCCCTTTCCTCTTCTTCCTTCTTTTAAATCCCTTTTTCTACTTCTATCTCCCTCTTTCCTCTTCCCCATCCTGCTTCTACTTCTTCTACTTTCTTTCTCTTTATCGTCCCTTGTCATTACCACTAATTCTCGTCCCTCTTCCTCCCTCCTCCTCTTTTAACTTCATCCTCTCTCTTCATCTTCTTAATCCTCCTCTTCTTCCATCTTACTTCCTCCTCTACCTCCTTCCTTGTCATCTCCCCTATAACTTCATCAGCCTCTCTCCTCCTCATACCTTCTTTACCCTCCCGTCCACCCTTCCTCCTATTCATCTTCTTTATCCTCCTCTTCTTCATTTTCTCCTCTTCCTTGTCATCTCATATTACTCTTCCTTTACCTTCCTCCTCCTCCTCCTCCTCCTCCTCCTTTTCTTGCTACTATCTTCCTTCTCCTACTCTTCTTCACTCTTCTTTATCCTCCTTCTTCATCTTCCTCCCCCTCACCTCCTCTTCACATATACCCTTTCTCTTTGTCCACCATATCTTTTCCTCATCTCTCTTCCTTCTCCTCCTCTTCTTCATCTTCCTTATCCTCCTCTTCCTCCTCCTCCTCCTCTTCCTTGTCATCACCCCTTGCATCTCTTCCACCCCTCCTCCTCCTCATCTTCCATCCACCCCTCCTTCTCCTCCTCCTCCTGCCTCTCTCCTTTTCACACTCTCCTCCTCCTCCTGTTCCCATGTCATCACCCTTTTCTATTGGTCCACCCTCTTCCCTCCTCCTCCCTCCTCTCCTCTTACTCCTCCCTCTCCCCTCTTTCTGTTCCCTGCTTTTACCCCTCCTCCACTTTCTTACATATGTCCACCTCCTCCCTGCTCCACCTCCTCCCTCCTCCACAGTCGCCGCCTCATCCCCCTCCATCTCCTTCCTCCTCCACAGTCGCCGCCTCCCCCTCCTCCCCCTCCCCCCCTTCCACCTCCTCCCTCCTCCTCCACAGTCGCCGCCTCTTTTGAAAACCCTGCACCGGTGTAGGAGGAATGTCGCTTCACCATCTCCAGTGAGTCTGTCATTCGGTGCGAGATCGACTATCGGAAAGGGGGAGGGAGGGAGGGAGGGAAGGGAGGGAATCGTCTGGAAGGTGGAAGGTTGAGGAAGGAGGAGGGAGGGTGGATGGAGTTGGAGGAGGAAGGAGAGAGTCTGTGCTGGGTAGGAGGGAGGATGAGGATAGGGAAAGTAGATGGGTTGGAAAGGAGGGAGGTTGGGTCAGGAGAGGAGGGATGGGGAGGAGGGATGGGGAAGTCTTTTGTAGATGTGGGTGGAGGAGAGATGAGGGAGTGAAGGGGAGGGAGGGAGGAGTGGGGGGATGAGGCAGAGAGTGAGGATGCTGGTGGTGGGAGGGAGGGAGGGTGGGAAGGAGGAGGGAGGTTAGTGGGAAGGAGGGAGGGAGAGTGGTGGATGGGAGTATGAGTTGGAGGGAGGGAAGGATGGCGATGGCGGATTTGTAACGGAGGGAGGGGGAGGGTGGATGGGGAGGGAAGGAGGATGGAGGATGCTGGGTGGATGGAGGAGGGAGGGGGAGGATAGAGGAAGGAAGGAGGGGGTGAGTGGGGAGGTTGAAAGTGGGGTGAGGTGAGGGAGGGA
>NC_091565.1:37192349-37194849 GCF_042767895.1 Penaeus vannamei
CTCTCCTTTTTTTACCCATAATTCCCTTATCAATCACACGAAGCAAGATCCGGATAAAGAAAGAGAGAGAAAGAGAAAGGGAGAGAAGAGGAGTGCAAAAATCTCTACTTGAAGAAGAAAAGAAAAAGGAAAAAAAAAACAATATCAATATAAAAAAAAAATCTCTACTTAAAGAACAAAAGAAAAAAGAAAAAAACAATATCTATAAAAAAATCTACTAAAAGAACAAAAGAAAAAAGAAAAAGAAAAAAACAATATCTATAAAAAAATCTACTAAAAGAACAAAAGAAAAAAAGAAAGAAAAAAAACAATATCTATAAAAAAAAATCTCTACTCAAAGAAAGAAAGAAAAAAAAACACACAATGTCTATAGATCATTTAAAAAGATTTCCCTTTTCCCATTCTCTATCTTCAGTCAACACAGAGCTAAGTCAGCCAGGGCCTAAGTCAACCAGGGTTTAAGTCAACACAGGTTTGAGTCATCGGCGACCTGAGTCCACGCAAAAAAAAACCCGACTCGACCCGATGGCATCACTGGAGATTTCGGGGACTGGGGGGGGAGAAGAGGGAGAAGGAGGAGGAGGAGGAATAGGGAGGAAATGGAGAGGTATGGGGAGGAGGGGAAAAGAGGGAGGAGGGGACAGGGCGGGGATATGGGTGAATAGGTAGGAGGAGGAGGGGAAGAGAGAGGGGAGAATAGGTAGGAGGAGAGAGGAAATGGAGGGGTATGGGGAGGAGGGGAAAAGAGGGAAGAGGGGACAGGAGGAAGGTTTAGGGGAAGAGGGGAAGAGAGAGGGGAAAAGAGGGAGGAGGGGGATACAGGAGGGAGGTATGGGGAAGAGGGGAAAAAAGAGGGGAGAAAGAGGGAGGGAGGTGTGAGGAGGAGGAAAAAAAAAGAAGGGAACAAGAGAGTAGGTAGGGAACATGAGGGAGGTGTGTAGGGAGTAGGAGAAGAGAAGGAAAAAGAGGAGGAGAGGGGGCAGGAAGTGGAGAGGTGTGGGAACGAGGGGAAGAGAGGGAAAAGGAGAGGGGAAAAGAGGGGAGAGGAGAGGGGAAAGGGAGAAGCTTGGGGAGAGAGGAAAGAGAGGGAGGTGTGGGGCGGAAGAGGAGAGAGGAGAGAGGGAAGGGAGAGGTATGGGGAGAAGGGGAAGAAAGGGAGGGAAGAGAGAGGTATGGGGAGGAGGGGAAGAGGGAAAGAGAAGGGGACATAGTAGGGGGAGGGGGAAAAGGTGGAGGTATGGAGAGAGGGAGAGAGGGAGAGAGGAATGGAGGAGAGAGGAGAGAAAGGAGAAGAAAAGGGGGAGGGAAAAATGGGGAAGGAGGGAGCATGGAATAAAGAGGAAGGAAAAGTAGAAGAAGTAAAAGATAAGGGAAAGAAAAGGAAAGAGGAGGGAAAAGGAGGGAGCGGCGAAGGGAGGAAAGAAAGGAAGAGGAAGAAAGGAAGGAGGGGAAGATGGGGAAATATGGAGAGGGAAGGGAAAGAGAGGTAAGAAGGAAAAAGAGTGGAAACGATGATGATGATGAAGAGGAAGAAGAATAAGAATAATAAGAAGCAGTAAAAGAAAGAAGAGAGAAGAAGAAGACAGTAGTAGTAAAAGAAGAAAAAAATAGAAAAAGTAGAAAGGGAAGGGAAAGAAGAAGTAGAAGAGAGGAAGAAGATGAAGAAGAAAAAGAAAAAGATAGAAGAAGATGAAGAATGTGTATCAAAGAGGATAAACGAGAAGAAGAGAAGGAGAACGAGAAAGAATCAAAAGGAAGAGAAGAAGGAAAACAAGGAAAACAAAAAAAGAAAGATGTGGAAGGAGAGAAAAAGGATGATGAAGAAGATGAGAACACAAAGAAGGAGAATCGGAAATGAGGGAAATGAAGAAAAATGAAGGATGAGAAAGGAGAAATAAAATAGAGGACACGAAAAAAAGGAAGAAGAAAAGAGTGAAAAAAAGAAAACAAGTAGAAGGAGGAAAAGGAAGAAGCGCCAGGGGGAGAGGAAAGAGGGGAGAGGGGGGGATTGGGGGGCTTTAGTCTATCAAAAGAAGGAAGGAAAAGTAGGGAAATTGGGGGAGGGGAGAGGGGGGGAGAGGGGGAGGGGAAGAACAATTTACAAAATGAGGCTGAGACAGTTTGATAGTCGAAATGATGAAGGGGGGGGGGGGTTATGAGGAGGGAGAGGGTAGGGGGGGTAGAGTGAAGGGAGAGGTAGGGGGGTGGGTGGGCTGTGGTGGAAGGTGGGCGAGGGGGTGGGGGGTCAAAAGGGGAGGAGAAAAGTGTGGAGGGGGAGGGGGCGGGTCGGGAGGGATCTGATGGAGGGGGAGGGGGAGGTATGAGGAGGGAGAATGAGGGGGTAGAATGATGGGAGAGATAGAGGGGAAGGGAAGGAGAAGGAAGGAGAAAGGGGGGAAGGGGAGAATGAGGGAGGGAGAGATAAGGGAGAGAGGGAGGGAGGGGTCGACGAAGGGTGAGGAGAAGTGGGTAGGGGAAGGGGAGAATGAGGAGGGAGAGA
>NC_091565.1:37204849-37222349 GCF_042767895.1 Penaeus vannamei
AGATAATACTCGAATGGACAGGGACCGAGCCGGCAAAATCAGATTGAGGGAGGGAAAAAAAATCGAGAATTCGGATTTTTGAAACGAGTTTAAGAATCCACTCGAAGAAAAGACGACGAAAGAGGAGGAAAGACGACGAAAGAGGACGAAAGAGGACGAAAGATAACGCAAAAGGAAAGGGGGAGAAAAAAGGGAGGGAAGACGAGGCTACATGAAAGTGAACAGCTGAAATAATTCCGAAAAAGAATTATCGAAATCCCATCAGGAAAAAAAAATATCATATCATCCATTTCAGACATGTCGATGACGTGTTCACTTCGAAATCGAAAAAAGAAGAGACAATGGTAATTTTTTCTTGAATCAAAATGAAGTAGGAATCCGTTAATCTTTCCTATGTAAACGAATCTTCCTTATTTCATGATTAGATTACATGTCAAATTCGAAATATGATACAGTGATATATGTTCACTCATCTATTGATTCATTTCTATTTATTTCGTGAATATCTGTATTATTATGAAATACTGTAATGAAAATATCGTAAATAGGAAATCACATTCTGTCGATTACATGATGGGATAATGTAGGAAGTAAAAGAATGCTTAAATAAGTAACAATTATTATTATTATTATTATTTTAAGCTGAATGAATCCTTGAAGTTAAAAATAAGACTGATAAAAGATACAAACATTATTGACTTTGACGTGAAGACCAAATAATTTTTTCAGAGAATTAAGCTTTCAATGGGAGTGATTTTATGAATTATTTCCGAATACATAACATTAGCATCCGGGACATTTCAGTCAAAGCAGAAGTATGTACCTTAGGATTAGCAGAAATGTAATACTTTTTGCATGTATCACAATTTTATTCATCTTTTTTTTCCATTTCAAAAAGCTACAAGTTGGAACTAACTAAATATATTAAATAAAATAAATAAAATTATTCAACCGTTTTTGCATTTCACAAAAACTATAAGCTGGAAGTGAATATAAATAAATCTCTATAATATCAAATGTATGATAACGCATTAAAAAAAACAGTACTAACGTGGGTTGTTATAAAAGTATGAAATTTATCAGCTATCACACTCATTATAGAAGATTTAAAAAAGGCAAGAGCTATACCTGTTACGCTCTTCAAAAAAAAATTCTTCTCGATAATATTGTTCTTTTAATGTACCAAGCATCTCTCTCGTATTGTTGTTGTTGATTTTGTTGTTATTGTCATTACTGCTACCTTCTTTTATCGTCGTTATTTTTATCCTACCAACGCCCCACCCTACCAACACCCCGCCCTACCAACACCCCGCCCTACCAACACCCCACCCTACCAACACACCACCCCCAACACCGCACCCTACCAACACCCCACCCTACCAACACCCCGCCCTACCAACACCCCACCCTACCAACACCCCGCCCTACCAACACCCTACCCTATCAACACACCACCCCCAACACCCCACCCTACCAACACCCCACCCTACCAACACCCCGCCCTACCAACACCCCACCCTACCAACACCCCACCCTACCAACACCCCACCCTACCAACGCCCCACCCTACCAACACCCCGCCCTACCAACACCCCACCCTACCAACACACCACCCCCAACACCCCACCCTACCAACACCCCACCCTACCAACACCCCGCCCTACCAACACCCCACCCTACCAACGCCCCACCCTACCAACACCCCGCCCTACCAACACCCCACCCTACCAACACCCCACCCTACCAACACCCCACCCTACCAACGCCCCACCCTACCACCACCCCGCCCTACCATCACCCCACCCTACCAACACACCACCCCCAACACCCCACCCTACCAACACCCCACCCTACCAACACCCCGCCCTACCAACACCCCACCCTACCAACGCCCCACCCTACCAACACCCCGCCCTACCAACACCCCGCCCTACCAACACCCCACCCTACCAACACCCACCCTACCAACGCCCCACCCTACCAACACCCCGCCCTACCAACACCCCGCCCTACCAACACTCCACCCTATCAACACACCACCCCCAACACCCCACCCTACCAACACCCCACCCTACCAACACCCCACCCTACCAACACCCCACCCTACCAACACCCCGTCCTACCAACACCCCACCCTACCAACACCCCACCCCCAACACCCCACCCCCAACACCCCACCCCCAACACCCCACCCTACCAACACCCCACCCTACCAACAACTCACCCCCAACACCCCACCCTACCAACACCCCACCCTACCAACACCCCACCCCCAACACCCCATCCTACCAACACCCCACCCTACCAACACCCCACCCTACCAACACCCCACCCTACCAACACCCCACCCTACCAACACCCCACCCTACCAACACCCCACCCTACCAACACCCCACCCTAACAACACCCCGCCCCCAACACCCCACCCTAACAACACCCCACCCCCAACACCCCACCCTACCAACACCCCACCCCCAACACCCCACCCTACCAACACTCCACCCTACCACCACCCCACCCTACCAACACCCCACCCTACCAACACCCCACCCTACCACCACCCCACCCCCAACGCCCCACCCTACCAACACCCCGCTCCCAACACCCCGCCCTACCAACGCCCCACCCTACCAACACCCCACCCTACCAACACCCCACCCTACCAACACCCCGCCCTACCAACACCCCACCCCCAACACCCCACCCTACCAACACCCCACCCTACCAACACCCCACCCCCAACACCCCACCCTACCAACACCCCACCCCCAACACCCCAACCTACCAACACCCCACCCTACCATCACCCCACCCTACCAACACCCCACCCTACCAACACCCCACCCTACCAACACCCCACCCCCAACGCCCCACCCTACCAACACCCCGCTCCCAACACCCCGCCCTACCAACGCCCCGCCCTACCAACACCCCACCCTACCAACACACCACCCCCAACACCCCACCCTACCAATACCCCACCCTACCAACACCCCGTCCTACCAACACCCCGTCCTACCAACACCCCACCATACCAACACCCCAACCCACCAACACCCCACCCTACCAACACCCCACCCTACCAACACCCCGCCCTACCAACGCCCCACCCTACCAACACCCCACCCTACCAACACCCCGCCCTACCAACGCCCCACCCTACCAACACCTCACCCTACCACCACCCCACCCTACCAACACCCCACCTTACCAACACCCCACCCCCAACACCCCACCCTATCAACACCCCACCCTACCACCAACACCCCACCCTACCAACACCCCACCCTACCAACACCCCACCCCCAACACCCCACCCACAACACCCTGACAACACCCGGCTATTATGAACACACAAATTAACACAAATTATCTGTACAAACAACACTCAGGTAGTTAATCACAGTTACTAGCAACGAATGCAATATCTAAATCCAATTAATTTCGTTGTCGATTTTTCAGTGACAAGGAAAAGCAATTAATTCCCAACTGACCAACAGTGTGAGTTTTTATCATTATTATCATTATCATTATTATTATTATTATTATTTTTATTATTATTATCATTATTATTATCATTATCATCGGTTTTGCCAGGATTATCACTATTTTTAGAGTTATTGCTATCATTATTAGATATATAATCTTTGATGCTATCATCATCATCGTCATTATAATTATCATGATTTGATTTGTTATCACTGTCATTGATGTTATATTTTGTTATCATTATTATGAGTAGTAGCAGCTATAGTGGTAATGACATTATTGTTATTACTATAATCGTTATTGTAATTATTATTATTATCATCATCATTATTATCATTATCATTATCATTAACATTATCATTATCATCATCATCATTGTCATATCATTATTGTTACTATTATATTGTTAATATTATTATTACCGTTATCTTTGTTATTATTATTATTATTACTATTATTATCAGTGTCATTATCATTATTGTTATTATCATTGCCATTATCATTATCATCATTATAGTTATCATTATCATCATTATATCACAATTACGATTATCACTATTGTTATTGGTATTATCATTGTTATCATGACTGACATTCCTATTGCTATTATCAATATCAATATCATCATTATCATATGACAATTCCGCTATCAATATCATTATTAACATATTTTTAATGCTATTATTAGCAGTAGGCCTAGTTATATTAACAGTAGTAAAACCACCTCACATTGCCATTGTCGTCACAGTTGAGTAACGAGAACACAGTACTACTATTACTAATACTGTTGACGTACCATCTACATACCATCTACATACCATCTACATTAGCATAATACCATCTACATTAACATCTATAATACCATCTACATTAATATCTATAGTACCATCTGCATTAATATCTACAGTACCATCTACATTAATATCTATAGTACCATCTGCATTAATATCTATAGTACCATCTACATTAATATCTATAGTACCATCTACATTAATATCTATAGTACCATCTACATTAATATCTATAGTACCATCTACATTAATATCTATAGTACCATCTACATTAATATCTATAGTACCATCTACATTAATATCTATGGTACCATCTACATTAATATCTATAGTACCATCTACATTAATATCTATAGTACCATCTACATTGATATCTATAGTACCATCTACATTAATATCTATAGTACCATCTACATTAATATCTATAGTACCATCTACATTAATATCTATAATACCATCTACATTAATATCTATGGTACCATCTACATTAATATCTATAGTACCATCTACATTAATATCTATAGTACCATCTACATTAATATCTATAGTACCATCTACATTAACATCTATAATACCATCTACATTAATATCTATAGTACCATCTACATTAATATCTATAGTACCATCTACATTGATATCTATAGTACCATCTACATTAATATCTATAGTACCATCTACATTAATATCTATAGTACCATCTACATTGATATCTATAGTACCATCTACATTAATATCTATAGTACCATCTACATTAATATCTATAGTACCATCTACATTAATATCTATAGTACCATCTACATTGATATCTATAGTACCATCTACATTAATATCTATAGTACCATCTACATTAATATCTATAGTACCATCTACATTAATATCTATAATACCATCTACATTAATATCTATGGTACCATCTACATTAATATCTATAGTACCATCTACATTAATATCTATAGTACCATCTACATTAATATCTATAGTACCATCTACATTAACATCTATAATACCATCTACATTAATATCTATAGTACCATCTACATTAATATCTATAGTACCATCTACATTAATATCTATGGTACCATCTACATTAATATCTATGGTACCATCTACATTAATATCTATAGTACCATCTACATTAATATCTATGGTACCATCTACATTAATATCTATAGTACCATCCACATTGATATCTATGGTACCATCTACATTAATATCTATAGTACCATCTACATTAATATCTATAGTACCATCTACATTAATATCTATAGTACCATCTACATTAATATCTATAGTACCATCTACATTAATATCTATAGTACCATCTACATTAATATCTATAGTACCATCTACATTAACATCTACATTAACATAATACCATCTACATTAACATAATACCATCTACATTAACATCTATAATACCATCTACATGAATATCTATAGTACCATCTACATTAATATCTATAGTACCATCTACATTAATATCTATAGTACCATCTACATTAATATCTATAGTACCATCTACATTAATTATAATACCATCTACAATAACATCTTTCAGCTGTCGGTGTTCTTTCTGCATACCTAATTAATTCCTACTTAATAATATACAAAAAGGATTTTATGTGAGAGAGAAAGCTATTTTAGAACAAGAGTTTGCAATGGCCCGTTTATGGTAAGGAAGTATTTTACTTTTGAGTGTTCGTAGAGCAATTAGTTTTATTAATTAATGACCGTAATTGATGTGTCAGTGGGAAACATGGACTAACATACCGCTACTAATAAATCATTTGTTTCCACACACGTTCATAATCCCCTTTATGTTCTAAACACATTTCCACTTCGTAAGTTAAATGACTCTGTCTGTCTGTTTTCTCTCTCTCTCTCTATCTATCTATGTATCTATCTGTCTGTCTGTCTGTCTGTCTGTCTATCTGTCTGTCTATCTCTGTCTATCTCTTTTTCTCTGCCTCCCCTCCCTTCTCCCGCTCTATTTCTGTCTGCCTAACTCTCTCTCTCCCGTCCCTCTCCCCTTCCTTCTCTCTCTCCCTCTTTCTTACTCCCTTCCAGCTCGCGCAGCTCTACCACCCCCTCCCTATCCCCTCCAGAGCCCCTTGGTCACCGCTCACCTGCTGGGCCTGAGCGCCCGCCATGGACGACGCCATCGCCGCCAGGCCGCTGAAGAGGTTGAGGGCCGTCGGCGCCCCTGGAGAAGGCGGAGGAAGGGGCGAGGAGATGACTGGGGGCACCGCAGGAGCGAGAGTCGATCCTTCGGAGGACGCTGGCTGCTCGCTCTTGGCGCGGGAAGACAGGCGACGTCGGCAGATGCTGCAGTTCCATGTGTCCTGAAGGAGCGAGAGAGGCGGTTAGAGGAATCCTCGAAGGGGGCGTGAGGGAGGGGCCTTCGAGGCTGACAGAAGGAGATTTAATAAAGGAAGGAATGGGCGGGGGAGGATATCTCTCTGGATCTCGATCGTACCTTCTGATTCTTCTTCTGGATCTAGTTTTCATGTAAGAGCTTAAAGTACTTGTATTATATATATATATATATATATATATATATATATATATATATATATATATATATATATATATATATATATATATATATATATATAAGAATAAAAGGCCTTTATAATATTTACTTTTATTGGGCAAGTGACCATATATGATCACTTGAATACATGTATGTATATGAGGTAATTAAGATGTGTGCCCGGTATAAGGTGAAGAATGTCTCTCTAAGTGATGATGCATTTGAAGCAATTATCCAAATATAGTGTAACATCATAAAGGCATTAAATCTTTTCGTTCACTTGATATGCAAAACACCCAAACAAAATTTAATAAACGTCGACGTAATCTCATCACACACAGAGTACCCTTTCATAAATAGAAGCAGCGGCTGTATCTCGCTCAATGTTTATTTTCTGAAAGGGATGTAGTGTAAGTTTGGTTTCCAGCACTGGGAATGGGGAGTAAAGCTTTGGCTCTTTGTTATTTCCTCTCTCTATCTATCTCTATCCCTCTACTTATCAATTTCTCTCTCTCTCTCTCTCTCTCTCTCTCTCTCTCTCTCTCTCTCTCTCTCTCTCTCTCTCTCTCTCTCTCTCTCTCTCTCTCTCTCTCTCTCTCTATATATATATATATATATATATATATATATATATATATATATATATATGTATATATATACATATATATATATATATATATATATATATATATATATATATATATATATATATATATATATGTATATGTATACATATATATATATATATATATATATATATATATATATATATATATATATATATACATATATGTATATATATATATATATATATATATATATATATATATATATATATATATATACATATATATGTATATATGTATATATATATATATATATGTATATATATGTATATATATATATATATATATATATATATACATATATATACATATATATATATATATATATATATATATTCATATATACATATATGTATGTATATATACGTATATATATATATATATATATATATATATATATATATGTATATATATATATATATATATATATATATATATATATATATATATATATATATATATATATACATATATATATGTATACATATGTATATATCTATATATATGTATATATATTTATATATACATACATACATATATGTATATATATATATATATATATATATATATATATATATATATATATATATATATATATATATATATATATATATATATATATACATATATATATATATATATATATATATATATATATATATATATATATTCATATATACATATATGTATATATATATATATATATATATATATATATATATATATATATATATATATATATATATATATATATGTATATATATATATATATATATTTATATATATATATATATATATATATATATATATATATATATATATATATACATATATGTATATATATGTATATATATATATATATATATATACATATATATATATATATATATATATATATATATATATATATATATATATATATATATATATATATATATATATATATATACACACTTTCTGTTTATCAGTCTAAATTTCGCTCTCTCTCCCTCCCTCTCTCTCTCTCTCTCTCTCTCTCTCTCTCTCTCATCATTTCGTCCTCCTTCTCTCCCCCTTTCGAAACCTAATATTAGCTCCCTGCGAATAAGTTTTCATGATTACATTAGTTCTCCGTATTAAGCATCAAGGGCTGAGGTCACAGACATTTCCAAGGTAGAAGACATCAAGGTCGGAGGTTCCTTTTACACATGTTATCTCTCTCCATGTTTTCCTGCTTGTCTGCCCAGATATTTAATAGGATAGATAGGTCGATAGATCGATCGGTAGTGTAAGTTTGGTCTCCAGTAGTGAGAATCGAGAGTAAAGCTTTCGTTCATTGTTATTTCCTCTCTCTGTCTATCTCTATCTCTCTGCTTATCAATTTCTTTCTCTATCTATCTATCTATCTATCTATCCATCTCTCTCTCTCTCTCTCTCTCTCTCTCTCTCTCTCTCTCTCTCTCTCTCTCTCTCTCTCTCTCTCTCTCTCTCTCTCTCTCTCTCCTCTCTCTCTCTCTCACTCTCTCTCTCTCTCTCTCTCTCTCTCTCTCTCTCTCTCTCTCTCTCTCTCTCTCTCTCTATCTATCTATCTATCTATCTATCTATCTCTCTCTTTCTCATCATTTCGTCCTCCTTCTCTCCCCCTTTCGAAACCTAATATTAGCTCCCTGCGAATAAGTTTTCATGATTACATTAGTTCTCCGTATTAAGCATCAAGGGCTGAGGTCACAGACATTTCCAAGGTAGAAGACATCAAGGTCGGAGGCTCCTTTTACTCATGTTATCTCTCTCCATGTTTTCCTGCTTGTCTGCCCAGATATTTAATAGGATAGATAGATCGATAGATTGATAAGTAAATATGTTTTGATAACAATTAAAATAGAGAATATGTCGATATATAAACGAAGACTATTTTTGTTTTTTTGTTTTTGTCTTCCTATTAACTTTTTTGTTGCTGTTCTTCGTAAACTTATAAGTTTTTGTTCTTCTCTTTTTCAAATATCAAGGTAAGAAAGAAAACTAAAATGAAAAATAACATGATAGAATGAAAAGCAAATAATGAAGAGGTCAAAAAGATTTTAACAGATAAAATAACACAAAATAACAACAATTACCTCAAAGAAACACACAAAGCCAACTATCAGCTTTGTATTACTATTCATTTTTTAAAACTAATAGGCTGATGTAAGAAAAAAGGAAGAAAAAATGAAAGAGGGAGACAGAGAAAATGTGTGTGTGCATGCGTGTGTGTAGAAAAATAGATTTAGATATGTGTTTGTGTGTGTGTTTATATACATACATGTATATATGCACACACACACACACACACACACACACACACACACACACACACACACACACACACACACACACACACACACACACACACACACACACACACATATATATATATATATATATATATATATATATATATATATATATATATATATATATATATATATATATATACATATATATATATATATAATCATTATCTAAACGAAAGCGAGCGAGAGAGAGAGAGAGAGAGAGAGAGAGAGAGAGAGAGAGCGAAAGCCGGGGATTCCCCGAGGAGCTTCGAGGAGCCCCCACGTCGTGATCTCAGCTTTGTATTACTATTCTTTCTCGCTTAACTTCTCGCCTCGAGAAGTTGGGCTTAAACGGAGAGTCGGAAGGCAAGTCGAGCGCGAGACGGTGAGGCCGGGGAAAGTTCCAATGATGGGGGTGGGAGGGTGGGGGGTGGGGGTTGGGGGGGGGGTTGGGGGGAAGGTGGGATTTGGGCGTGTAACTTCCTTTTCTGCAAGAGAGGCGACGGGGAGGGATTGGCCTTCTCCGGAAACTTCCTTTCTGTGTCTGGGGCGAAGTAGGGCGACGAGGGAGGTACTGTAACTGTTCGAATATTTCTCTATCTCTCTCTCTCTCTTTATATATATATACATACATACATATATATATATATATATATATATATATATATATATATATATATATATATATATATATATATATATATATATGTGTATGTGTGTGTGTGTGTGTGTGTGTGTGTGTGTGTGTGTGTGAATATATATATATATATATATATATATATATATATATATATATATATATATATATATATATATATATATATATATATATATATATATATATATATATATATGAAAGATGGAATAATGCATTACCACATTATACATCATGAATATATCAACCTCTCCGATCAGGATTCGATCCCTCACTGCCGTTGCAAGAGATTGCAGGACGGTCACTCTATCTTTTAGTGGGTGGAGGTGTAGTGGATAGAGTGACCGTCTTGCAATCTCTTGCAACGGCTGAGAGGGATCGAATCCCGATCGGAGAGGTTAATATGTTCATATATATATATGTTGTGTGTGTGGGGGGGGGGGTGGGGTGAGTGTGCGTGTGCGTGTGCGTGCGCGTGCGTGCTCCCCTCTTCATCTCCGTCTTTTCTCTTTACACCTTATTTTCTGTATATTTCACCATCCTCTCTTTCTGTTGTTTTTTTTTTTTTCCTCCTTCATTTTCCGTGTCTTCTTCGTCCCTTTTCCCTCTCCTTCGTCTTTTCTCCGCCGTCGCGCTTTCTACGAAAAAGGAACCAGACAAACACCCCCCCCCCCTCCCTCCCCATCCCAACCCTTTTTCTAGTTTCTTCTTCTCTTCTCTTTTTCCTCTCACTGCCTCCTCTTTTCTTTTCTCCCTCGTTCTTCTATTTTTTTCTAGAGAAAGGAAGGAAGACAAACAGACAGACATACTCTCACCCCCCCTATCCCCTATTCCTTCCTTCTCCACTCATTTTCCTCTTATTCCCCTCTTCTCCTTGCTTCTCCGCCTTTGTTCATATAGAGAAAGAAAGGAAGACAAGCAGACAGACCACCCTCCTCCCTCCTCCCTCCTCCCGCCCCCTCTCCCCTCCCACCCCCACCCCCACCGGCCCTCCAGACACCTTATCCCACGAGAGAAGAACGCCAAACGTCACTTCAAAACCTGTCGCGCCTTATCCTTGCCGTCATCAGTGAGGATATCAGTCAGCGCTCTCCCCCCCCCACCCCACCCCACTCCATCCCCCACCCCCCGTTATATCAGTCTTATCGCCGCCCACATTCTGACGAAGTGACGTTGCAGGACTTCTTCGACGGTGCCTTGAAGATGTCGCGAATTTTTTTCGTTGTAGGTAGACAAATGTGACAGCAAGGAGAGAGGGAGAGATTGGGGGGGGGGGGGAGAGATGAAACTAACCAATTTTTAAGCAGCAGATCATCTTTAATTATTTCAGCAAATATATTTTCCTTATCAAATCTCTCTTTCTCTGTCTCTCCCCTCCCCTCCCCTCCCCTCCCCTCCCCTCCCTCTCCCTCTCCCTCTCCCTCTCCCTCTCCCTCTCCCTCTCCCTCTCCCTCTCCCTCTCCCTCATAAACGCGTCATCGGGAGATAGTTTTCACCCACGTGAGAGAGATTTTACGTGGGTGAAAACTATCTCCCGATGACGCGTCTCTCTCAGCCACTCGTATTTAAGCCTCACGACTGCGGAGTTTGTGGTGTCAATACATTTCAAAAGTCGACGTGGAAAAGCTATCGAGATGTTCCCCTTTGAGTGAGTATTTGGTGTGTACGTGATGTCCTTAGGGAGATGGGTAAATAGATATATGGGCAAGGAGATTGGTAGATAAACACGCTGAAGAAATCGAGAGGCAGGTAGGTAAGTGAGGCAATGAAAGAAGTGATTGACAGACATAAATTGATTGATACGTGGAGGAGTGAGAGAGTAAAGGAGGAAGAGAGGAAAATAAACATAGCTGAATAACTAGAGTGAAAGTTACGTAATAAGTAAGTCAATGAAAGCAGTGATTGACAGAAAGACGGAGATGGAGTGAGAGAGAGAGAGAGAGAGAGAGAGAGAGAAATAGAAAGAGAGAGAGAGAGAAATAGATAGAGAGAGAGAGAGAGTCTTCCGTCTTGGATAATGGAAGGAATCGAGATCATTTCTTCTTCTTCTTTTTAAGATTAAATGAATCAGAGGAACAAGGAAACTTCCAAATAGCTTTTATACGAAGTAACTCAGGTGTAACACACATGCCTTACCGCAACTTATATATATATATATATATATATATATATATATATATATATATATATATATATATATATATATATATATATAAGCCACACGACGAACTTCAAATAATTGTCTAACCAAATTCCTAGAAATTACTTCCATATTGGTAAACCAGTACGACATAATTGAATGAATATTAAAATTAAAGAGAGAGATACATGACAAATGAAAGAATGAAGATAATTAAAAAAGATAAATAAATGAGTAAGTAAAAAGCTACGTTGATGAATGTGTATGTAATTCCATATCACAGGTTATTAAGCAGTTGCATAAAAAGGTAGGTAAGTGAAATTAGTTTTTGGCGGCGATTTCTGTCAAATAGATTTATGAATACATAGATAAGGCATTAGAAAAAATACCCTAAATCAAAATGGTCGTCTGTTCATGCGGAATAGTGAAATAAATAAGATAAGACAATAATGTATATATAAAAAGTGAAAAATGAACAGATACAAATGCATATATGAACAAAGATAACGCACTTCTAATAACATAAACGCGTTCATGTTCAGAAGCACAAGCAAATGAATAATAAACAACCAAATAAACAGACAAACAAACACAGAATTTAAGCAAATTAATCAAAAGCATTTTTTTCTCTCTCTCTCTCTCTCTTTTTTTTTCTTTTTTTTTGTATTAATATTCATCCAATATTTCGAGCTGGGTGCTGATGTCATCTGCCCCCGAATTTTCATATCAAAGCAGTGGGATACTTTAGCGTAAACGGAATAAGCAAATAGTGAAATATTACTGTGATATTCTCCTGTGTGTATCCGTTATGTGTGCTCCAACTTGTACCGTTTTATTTAAATTGTGAATTAAGGTTCAGGGCAAATTGTTAATGGATAGAAAATTGATAAATGGAGAGATAGATAAATTGATTATAACAGGGTGACATAGTTAGATAGGTAAGTAGGTAGTTAGATAGACAGGATAGATGTTAGATCGGTAGTTAGATAGAAAGGATAGATATAAGTAGATAGATAGTTATATCTACATAAATATAGATAGATAGTTACATCTACATAAAGATAGACAGATAGTTATATCTACATAAAGATAGATAGTTATATCTACATAAAGATAGATAGATAGTTATATCTACATAAAGATAGATAGATAGTTATATCTACATAAATATAGATAGATAGTTATATCTACATAAAGATAGATAGATAGTTATATCTACATAAAGACAGATACACAGATGGTAGATAGAGATATAGATAGGTGGATGGGTTGGCAGGTAGATAAATAATAATCACTCACACAGAAAAATAGATAGACAGACATGGAGATAAGGTGATTGGTGAACAGATAGACAAATGGATAGAAATAAATAGCTAGATAAAAAGACGAACTGACTGACTGATTGACTGACACAAAGAAAACAAAACCATACTGTAAAATCCTTTTTAGACTCTCAGGTAGAAAAAAATAAAAAAGAAAGGGAGAAAGTAAGAAATACATATATATTATACACACATGTGTATAATTTCAAGCGTGTGTGTGTGTGTGTGTGTGTGTGTGTGTGTGTGTGTGTGTGTGTGTGTGTGTGTGTGTGTGTGTGTGTGTGTGAAATTACACCAAATATCAGACCACGTGCCAATACCTTAAGTGCAGGAGATACATATCATATGTTATAAGACATATCTTAGTGACTCAATTTCCATTACCAATTATATGATTTTGATGTACTGTTTCGTTTGTTTGTTGGTTTGTTTCATACTGCTAAGCAATTTCATCCTTCGAACGGGGAAGTCGCGTGAAAGCAAAAGCATTTTTAAGAATAAAACTTTTCTGTTGAAAGTCATCGAAGTAACTGATAAAAAAAAAAAATTGTTTTTTGTTTGTTTGAATATTATTCATCTATTTATTTATTTACTTGTTTATTTATCTGATTTTGTTTTACTTATTCATTTATCTATCTGTCTGTTTATCTTTCTATCTATCTAGCTTTCTATCTATCTATTAGTCTATATATATATATATATATATATATATATATATATATATATATATATATATATATATATATATATATATTTCTATCTATCTATTAGTCTATATATATATATATTTCTATCTATCTATTAATCTATCTATCTATCTATCTATTTTCTTCTTGTATGTCCATATTATTTTATGCAGAAAAATGCTTGGAGATGGTTTACATATGTGTATGATACGAAACAGAGATATCATAATGGTACAACGATCTGGTAAAATTTTTTATCAATGCTGTCAAATGACATTATTAAATATCTGCAGAAACTGACATGCATATCTTTGAATAGTTGAAAGCCGCAGTAAACTCAGTGCAAAGTCTTTACCGCATACCCCTATGTAACCTTCTTTACAGCATACCCCTATATATTCTACGTGACACATGATGACAGAAAGTGGTAAAAAAAAAAGTGTCAGAACTGGTCCTGTATTTAAGTGAACGCTCGAGACACGTTCGTAGAGGGACCACAGGATGAAATATTAGGGAGTCCGCCTCCTTTCCTCTCCGATTTTCATTGTTATTGTTGTTGTTGTTGTTGTGTTGGTGTTGTTGTTGTTGTTGTTGTTATAGTAATCTATATAAAGAGCCACACTGAAAAAAAATCGAGATTCATATCACCAAAGGTATTAGTGCAGGTCAAGATAAGTTAAGAAAGATTGAAAGAACAGAAAGTTAGCTAATTACGTAAGAAAAACCATGTTAGCTGATCTTTTAAACTTATCAGGAGTTGCCATCGGATTTTGTCCCCCACTTGATGCCAGTACTCGCTCACAGCTGCGTTGACTGAGAGAGGCTGACCGAACACGACCCCAGGACCTAGCGATTGCCAAGCCGGTTATGACACCTCAGTTTATATGTACAACGATGTAATATATGTTATGTCAGTGGTTGTAATCCTGTGACACCTCCGTTTATATATACATCGATGTAAAATATGCTATGTCAGTGGTTATAATCTTGTGACACCTCCGTTTATAGTACAGCGATGTAAAATATGTTATGTCAGTGGTTATAATCCCATGACACCTCCGTTTAAATGTACAACGATGTAATATATGCTATGTTAATGGTTATAATCCTGTGACACCTTTGGTTATATGTACAGCGATGTAAAATATGTTATGTCAGTGGTTCTAATCCTGTTCTGAGCGACGGGTATCGAAGGTTCCGGAACACACTGCTCTACATGTTCAGTGAAAATCTGTTTTGTCAGATGGGAATTACATTAATTAAGTGCTATACGCTCTTTGTAGGAATTGTGAAAGCTGTTTTTCCTGACATTGGTGTGTTCAAGAAAACATATAATGTCAACAAAAAAATAATCAGACTTTTTGCTGGAAAGTTGAGGGTCTCTTCATTATGTGTCAACACTGCATACATAGGCACAGTGTAAAGGATTCATGGTATTAAAGTCACTGAATTTTATTTACAGTGTTATTTACATTTTTTTTACATTCAGGTTTGTACAAAGTTAATAAAATCAATTACTTTATAATATTGCATGATTTACAAATTCATCTATTTTTAAAAGCTGGAGTAAACATTGCTAATGTTCACAATTCAATTCAACAAATAGTTTGAATGAACATTGTTACTGCATTATGCACTAAACATAATTACTCCATTAGCAAATCATGTCAATGTACGTGTACTGCACCAGAACAGTCATCAAAACGTCCATGAAAAAATCATCATAACCATTTACAGAATACTCTATTATCTGAAATCACAGTTAATTTGGTAATTAGCGATGATGGCAATCAATCATGTTTATTTACTGCTTAACTGTACCACCTTCTATCTTTTAGACTTTTCTCATTTACTTCATTTAATTTGTTAACAGTAAAAAAATCTATATATGTATATATACCGTCCCACGTTTATACCACACTTCTAACTTTTAGATCTTCTTCATTTACTTCATAATAAAGCTATGTATGTATATATACCGCCCACGTTTACTCATCACTTGACACTTACCTTCATAACCAATTATATACAGCGATGTAATATATGCTATGTCAGTGGTTATAATCCTGTGACACCTCCGTTTATAGTACAGCGATGTAATATATGCTATGTCAGTGGTTCTAATCCCGTGACACCTCCGTTTATATGTACAGCGATGTAATATATGCTATGTCAGTGGTTATAATCCCGTGACACCTCCGTTTAAATGTACAGCGATGTAAAATATGTTATGTCAGTGGTTATAATCCCATGACACCTCCGGTTATGTACAACGATGTAATATATGCTATGCCAATGGTTTTAATCCCGTGACACCTCCGGTTATATGTACAGCGATGTAATATATGCTATGTCAGTGGTTATAATCCCGTGACACCTCCGGTTATAGAACAGCGATGTAAAATATGCTATGTCAGTGGTTATAATCATGTGACACCTCCGTTTATAGTACAGCGATGTAAAATATGTTATGTCAGAGGTTATAATCCTGTGACACCTCCGGTTATACACAACGATGTAATATATGCTATGTCAGTGGTTATAATCCCGTGACACCTCCGGTTATATGCACAGCGATGTAATATATGCTATGTCAGTGGTTATAATCATGTGACACCTCCGGTTATATACAACGATGTAAAATATGTTACGTCAGTGGTTATAATCCCATAACACCTCCGGTTATACACAACGATGTAAAATATGCTATGTCAGAGGTTATAATCCCGTGACACCTCCGTTTATAGTACAGCGATGTAAAATATGTTATGTCAGTGGTTCTAATCCTGTTCTGAGCGACGGATATCGAAGGTTCCGGAACACACCGCTCTACATGTTCAGTGAAAATGTGTTTTGTCAGATGGGAATTACATTAATTAAGTACCATACGCTCTTTGTAGGAAATGTGAAACCTGTTATTCTAGCCATAACACATATAAAACATATATAAAACAAGAAAACATATAC
>NC_091565.1:37227349-37234849 GCF_042767895.1 Penaeus vannamei
GACACGGCAACAAGGGATTGCAGGACACAACAAGGGATTGCAGGACACGCCGACAGAGGGATTGCAGGACACAACAAGGGATTGCAGGACACAGCAAGGGATTGCAGGACACGCCGACAGAGGGATTGCAGGACACAACAAGGGATTGCAGGACACAACAAGGGATTGCAGGACACGCCGACAGAGGGATTGCAGGACACAACAAGGGATTGCAGGACACGGCGACAAGGGATTGCAGGACACAACAAGGGATTGCAGGACACGCCGACAGAGGGATTGCAGGACACGGCGACAAGGGATTGCAGGACACGGCGACAGAGGGATTGCAGGACACGACGACAAGGGATTGCAGGACACGGCGACAAGGGATTGCAGGACACGGCGACAGAGGGATTGCAGGACACGGCGATAAGGGATTGCAGGACACGGCGACAAGGGATTGCAGGACACAACAAGGGATTGCAGGACACGGCGACAAGGGATTGCAGGACACAACAAGGGATTGCAGGACACGCCGACAGAGGGATTGCAGGACACAACAAGGGATTGCAGGACACGGCGACAAGGGATTGCAGGACACAACAAAGGATTGCAGGACACGCCGACAGAGGAATTGCAGGACACAACAAGGGATTGCAGGACACAGCAAGGGATTGCAGGACACGCCGACAGAGGGATTGCAGGACACAACAAGGGATTGCAGGACACAACAAGGGATTGCAGGACACGCCGACAGAGGGATTGCAGGACACAACAAGGGATTGCAGGACACGGCGACAAGGGATTGCAGGACACAACAAGGGATTGCAGGACACGCCGACAGAGGGATTGCAGGACACGGCGACAAGGGATTGCAGGACACGGCGACAGAGGGATTGCAGGACACGACGACAAGGGATTGCAGGACACGGCGATAAGGGATTGCAGGACACGGCGAGCCAAAACGTACCGCGAAGCCAATCCGATACGACATGGCTTCAAGTTACTCAGACGAAGGAAAGAATCGGAAGCATCGGAGGAAAATACACGACGCCGGATAAGGCCAATGAAGGCAGGCGCGTGTTGAATGTGAATTACTTGGGAGTGATCTGTTGCAGGCCAAGGAGGACAGGGCTGGCGCGGGGGACTCTTGTGCTCAGCTGGCTTCGCGGCGAAAGGCTCTCCTGCCCTTCACTTTCCGGCCGGCGGGATATAGCGGGATGTTAGCTTGTTTGTTTGCGAGAGCCAGCGAGCGCGCACGCATATATATTGCACTGTTTCTTCCATTTTATGTATGAATATATATAGATGGATATACGTGTAAGCACATACACACGTGCGTGTGTGTGTGCATATGTATACATATATGTATAGACACACACACACACACACACATACACACACACACACACACACACACACACACACACACACACACACACACACACACACATATATATATATATATATATATATATATATATATATATATATATATATATATGTGTGTGTGTGTGTGTGTGTGTGTGTGTGTGTGTGTGTGTGTGTGTGTGTGTGTGTAGATAGATAGATAGATAGATATAGATATGTATGTATTTATGTATGTACGTATGTATGTATATACATACACATATATGTACCATGAAAGAGAGAGAGAGAGGGAGGGAGAGACAGGCAGAGAGAGGGCGAGACATACAAATTTGAAAGCCTCACTCGAGAATGGCCGTCCAGAGACCACCCAAACCCGGCAGTAAATTCATGGAATTCTCGCTCAGTGAAGACAAAGAACGTTTATGCACGATGCGAATGTTTGTCTTCCGAGATCAAAACGAATCCCGGCTTGATCCCTTTCCTCGAGGGGAAAATCCTCCCCCGAATACACGAGAGGAAAGAGAGAGAGAGAGAGAAAGAACAAGAAAGAGAGCGAGAAAGAGGGAGAGAGATAGATAGATAGAGAGAGAGAGAGGGAGGGAGGGAGAGAGAGAGAGAGAGAGAGAGAGAGAGAGAGAGAGAGAGAGAGAGAGAGAGAGAGAGAGAGAGAGAAGGAACAAGAAAGAGAGCGAGAAGAGAGAGATAGAGAGAAACAAGAGATGAGAAAGAGGGAGGGAGGAAGCGAGAGAGAGAGAAAGACAGACGAGACATAAGAAAGAGGGAGGAAAAGAGAGAGAGAGAGAGAGAGTCGACAGTAATAGGCAAGAATAAAAAAGAATGAACCGCGTCGAAGATTGATGAAGGATAAGGAAAGGGTTCTGAGTTCGTTTCAACAAATGGAGGAAAAAAGTATGAAGGAGTTAATTGCTTTGTGGCGCAGGAAATGTATGTGAGCGGTTTGTGTATATCTTCGTCAGAAATATATATGTGTGTGTGTGTGTGTGTGTGTGTGTGTGTGCATTATTTATATAGATAGATAGAAATACATATATACATACATACATACATAATACATACATATATATATATATATATATATATATATATATATATATATATATATATATGTGTGTGTGTGTGTGTGTGTGTGTGTGTGTGTGTGTGTGTGTGTGTGTGTGTGTGTGTGTATGTGTGTGTGTGTGTGTGTGTGTGTGTGCATTATTTATATAGATAGATTGAAATACATATATACATACATACATACATACATATATATATATATATATATATATATATATATATATATATATATATATATATATATATATATATATATATATATGTGTGTGTGTGTGTGTGTGTGTGTGTGTGTGTGTGTGTGTGTGTGTGTGTGTGTGTGTTTTATATGTATGTATGTATGTTTATATATATATATATATATATATATATATATATATATATATATATATATATATATATATATATATATATGTATATATATATTTGTGTGTGTGTATGTGTGTGTGTGTGTGTGTGTGCGTGTCTGTGCGTGTGTGTGTGTGTGTGTGTGTGTGAGTGCGTGTTTGTATGTATGTGTGTGTGTGTGTGTGTGTATGTGTATGTGTGTGTGTGCGTGTGTGTGTGTGTGTGTGTGTGCGTGTGTGTGTATGTGTAAAATCATCCCTTGTGTTGTGTAGATATAAAGTCTCATTCATATCTTTTTCGACAAGGAATTATTCCACAGTGGAAGGCAATTTAATGATGTTTCGATGTTATAATAGTTTTCTCCGAATGTCTTAACCGTAAAGATTACACGAGAATAACTAAATACTGTTATTATGCTGTTCATACAATGCCTTATCATTTTGTTCGTTACGTAATTCGAATGAACATGAAGCAAAATCATTTCTAATTTTATCTTTCCACACGCGCCGGTAGCAGGAAATCTGGATAATCTGATAATCTGTTTTTTTTTTTTTTTCTAGGCTTCTAATGCACTGAATGAAGAGCAATCATCTTTATCATACTCAATTATACGGAAATATCGTTATATCCCACAACGAGGAAACACATTTACGCAGATCTATTTCCCAGGGGCTTTAAGTGTTTTTTTTTTTTTTTTTTTTTTTTTTTTTTTTTTTTTTTTAGGATGAGATATGAAAATAGAGATTTATGGTTAAAATGGTACTACGTGTGTATTTTCTGTTCTGGATAGATATGAAAATAGAAATTTGTTGCTAAAATGGTACTGTGTGTGTATTTTCTGTTTTTGGGGAACAGGCGACCTTACCAGGAAAAAAAATGTAGCGCCTTATCTTTTTATCAATATAGCTCTTCCCCATTTTCCTTCTTTCCTTACACTTTTATCTTTATCTGTATAAGTAAACGATTTCTGAGCTGCGAGAGATGCATCCGTCACAGGCTATTTTTAGACTTTTGAAGTGCGCATCCCAAGAATTCTCTCGTGGAATCCCTTCAGAGAAACTCCACATTGATCCCACGCCCATGTGGATGACTCGTTGACCACTTTTTCTGACTAAACGACGAGGCTACCACTTGAGCCACACTCCACCAGTCGCTTTCATACACTTCACCTACATCTTTTACCTCAAAAACCTTATCCACTTTATGTTTCACCTACTAAATTCACTTCGCCCACAACCCTCGCCTCACTCACGTCACCCACTTCGCGCTTCACCCACCTCACCCACCTTCCTCACAACCCTCACATCATCCACCTTAGCGACGGCCTCCTCCTCCTCCTCCTCCTCATTTTCCTCCTCCTCCTCCTCCTCCTCTTCCTCACAACCCTCACATCATCCACCTTAGTCACGGCCTCCTCCTCCTTCTTCTCTTCCTCCTCTCCTCCTCATTTTCCTCTTCCTCCTCCTCCTCCTTCCCCTCATCCTCCTCATTCTCTTCCCCCTCCTCATTCTCCTCCCCCTCCTCATTCTCCTCTTCCTCTTGCTGCTGCTCCTCCTCCTCCTCCTCCTCTTCCTGCTGCTGCTGCTACTGCTGCTCCTCCTCATTCTCCTTCTCTTTCTTCTTCTTCTTCTTCTTCTTCTTCTTCTTCTTCTTCTTCTTCTTCTTCTTCTTCTTCTTCTTCCTCCTCCTCCTCCTCCTCCTCCTCCTCCTCCTCCTCCTCCTCCTCCTCCTTCTCCTCCTCCTCCTTCGCCGTTCCCCAGGCTCCCAGCGCTCCCACGAGACCGCTTCTTCTCACAGCCGCCGCGAGACCCCACCAACTTGCGTTTTCTGAGAGAATGTACGTCCGGTGGAGAGAATTTAAGCTTCCAGGGACTTATATTCTTAGACGTTTCTGTCGGCTTTCTTCATTTGACAAATGCGTTTGTTGTGCTTTTGAATGGTATATTTTGGTGGGTTTATTTTGAGGGTTTTTTTTTTTCTTCTTTCTTTCTTTCTTTTTTGGAGTTTGAAGTGCTTTTGAATGGTATATTTTGGTGGATTTCTCTAAAAAAAATTCTTTTGGAGTTAGAAGTGCCTTTGAATGGTATATTTTGGTGGATTTCTTTTCAAGTTTTTTTTATTTTTTTTTGAGTTAGAAGTGCTTTTGAATGGTATATTTTGGTGGGTTTATTTTGTTTTGTTTTTTTTCTTCTTTTTTGGAGTTTGAAGTGCTTTTGAATGGTAGATTTTGGTGGGTTTCTTTTAAAGTTTTTTCTTTCTTTCTTTTTTTGGTTAGAAGTGTTTTTGAATGGTATATTTTGGTGGATTACTTTTAAAGTTGTTTTTTTTCTTTTGGAGTTAGAAGTGTTTTTGAATGGTATATTTTGGTGGATTACTTTTAAAGTTGTTTTTTTTCTTTTGGAGTTAGAAGTGCTTCTGAATGGTATATTTTGGTGGATTTTTTACAAGTTTTATTTCTTCTTTTTTGAAGTTAGAAATGCTTCTGAATGGTATATTTTGGTGGATGTTTTTTTCTTCTTTTTTTGAGTTAGAAGTGCTTTTAAATGTTATATTTTGGTGGATTTTTTTCTTTTTTTGGGGAGTTAAAAACTCTAGGCACTTGATGATAAATGTTATTATAAATACTTCTCCATAATTCTGAAATATTATTGTTGCATATATCTAACGAAGAAAAAAATATATACGTAATTGAATTTGCTACATTTGTTGTTGTATCAATACACAGTATCGGTTCATACGTATTATTGATATTCTTCATTAAAATTCTATCCAGTGATTCATGCCACAGAAAATACGTTCATAGTCTGTTTTCCAAGAATCATATTATTAATTGAAGATAGAATTATTATACGACGTTTGTATACCTGTCTTTTTAATTGCCATATTAGAATTTCACTGAAAACATTTGATCAACAGAAGTAAAACAATATATATATTGCGTAAGTCTCTTTAATAATGGATGAATACAATACGAAAACAATAGCAAAAAACAATTGAATATAATTATGATGAGGATTAATCATAATACCGATGATGATGACGATGAATCATAATGATGATAACAATGATAATAATGAAAATAGTAAGGATAAAAGGAATAATGATGATGATGATGATAATGATAATAATAATAATTATAATAATAATAACAACAACACTAATAATAATAATAATGAGACTAGTAATGATGCTGATAACAATAATAATAATTATGAAAATGATAACAATGACAATTATACTAATAACAATAATCCTTTGTTTGTCTCGAGTTTTTACTTCCTTATCTCTTGTTTTCTTATTTCTAATCCAACTAATGTAGCTTTATTCCTGTGCTGTTGTACACGGAAGAAATGGGTACAATTTTCGTTCATTCTAGACACGATAAACACATGGGTGGGGTGGTGGGTGGAGCGGGGGGGGAGAGGTACTAGGATCAGTAATATATCCACTTTAATACGTACTCCTATCTCCTACGGGAGTCTATCTCTCTTTTTCTTTCTCTTTCTCTTTTTCTTTCCCTTTCTTTCTCTCTTTCTCTCTCTGTCTCTTTCTCTTTTTTTCTCTCTCTCCCTCTCTCTTTCTTTCTCTCTATCTCTCTTTCTCTCTCTCTCTCTCGTTCTCTACCACTCCTCTTACCCACCCAGCTCCTCTCTATCTTACTCTCTCTCAAACTTAATATCTCTTAAGACCCCCCTCCCTCTCTCTCTCTCTCTCTCTCTCTCTCTCTCTCTCTCTCTCTCTCTCTCTCTCTCTCTCTCTCTCTCTCTCTCTCTCTCTCTCTCTCTCTCTCTCTCTCTCTCAGTCTCCTCTCTTCGTCCCTCCCTCCTTCCCTCTCTCCATCACCCCTTCCCTCGCTCTCCACCTCTCCCTCCTTCTCTCTTTCTATCCCTCCTTCTCTCTCTCTATCCCTCCCTCCTTCTCTCTTTCTATCCCTCCTTCCTTCTCTCTCTCTATCCCTCCTTCTTCTCGCTCTCCCTCCTCCCATTCCTTTCCCTCCCTTTCGTAAATACTTCCCCAAGGACGCTGAGAACTTTCTTCAGATAATCTTGATTCAGCTTCAGAGCAACCTCAGTAATCATCATTATCGTGGCTCTGGCTTTGGCGTCGCGTAAATATCGATAGCTTCTTATTACACGCATTTTGATTACGCCGCGAAGTTGTTTGCAGCCCTTCGAACACGTTGTCTTCCTCGAAGCTCAACTTAATTATACGGTAATAATAATGATGATAATAACAATGGTAATGATAATGATGATGATGGTAATAACAATGATAATGATAATGATGATGATGATGATGATAATGATAACAATAATGATAATAATAGTAATAATAGTAATAATGATAGTAATAATGATGATAAAATAATAATGGTTGCAATAGTAAAGATCATAGAAATAATGATAATGCTAATAATAATTATCATAATGATTGTAACAACAATAATGATAATGATAATAATGATAATGATGCTATTAATGATAGTAATAATGATGATGAAATAATAATGGTAGCAATAGTAATGATTATAGAAATAATAATAATGGTAATATTAATAGTGATCATAATGATAATAACACCAATAATGATAATGATGATACTGATAAGGATAATAACAATAGTAACAATAATAACAGTAATAATAATAACATTGGTTATAGCAAAAATAATGATAACGAAAATAAAAAGATAAAACATCGATATTCCAATGATCAGAAATGTCGT
>NC_091565.1:37242349-37254849 GCF_042767895.1 Penaeus vannamei
ATATATATATATATATATATATATATATATATATATATATATATATATATATATATATATATATATATATATGTATATATATATATATATGTGTGTGTGTGTGTGTGTGTGTGTGTGTGTGTGTGTGTGTGTGTGTGTGTGTGTGTGTGTGTGTGTGTATGTATGTATGTATATATATAAATACATATCTATATCTATCATCTACCTACCTATCTATCTATCTCTCTTTCTCACCCTCTATCCATCTATCTATCCATCTGTCAAATCATTTATCTATCTATCCATATCTCTATATATCTATCTATCTATGTATATGTACATATGTATACTCCACATACCTCCTTCACCCTCGTCACTTTCAACATATTAAAACAATAAGGAAATCAACATCATAAATATGCTTTTAAACGTTCCACATACCTGATGTCTAACACTTTCTCTCTCTTCAACTTCAACATATCAGGTAATTAAAACAATAAATACATAATCATCACTGATATGCTCTTAAAAACTACACATACTTCACCCCCGTCACCTCCTACCCCCCCACCCCACTCACCTTCGACATACCCCGCATACCCCCCCAAAAAAAATCTTAAATACAGACGCATATGCTCAGAAATAAATGAATATATGTCTATATGTCTGATAGATATACATATAACTATTTCCCCGGTTGATATGCATGTCTAGACTGATAAATATGCATTTATTTCTTTATTTTTGAGTGTCAAGTATACGAATATTCTTTGGATCGGGCCTTGTGCAATTTTAACAATGGCCGTTTATCACTCCACATGCCCAATTACCGGCATCTCCATCCTCATCTTCAACATATCAAAACAATAAACAAATTAACATCACAAACATTCTCTTAAGCACTCCACATACTTCATCACCGGCACCTCCTCCTTACCTTTAACATATCAAAACTATCGCAAATATACTCTCAAACACAAAACTATCGCAAATATACTCTCAAACACAAAACTATCGCAAATATACTCTCAAACACAAAACTATCGCAAATATACTCTCAAACACAAAACTATCGCAAATATACTCTTAAACACTCCACATACTCCATCACCGACACCTCCTTCCCCGTCCTTACCTCTTAACATATCAAAACTATCGCAAATATACTCTTAAACATTTAGCATGTTTCGTCACCGATATCTCCTCATCTTTAAACATATCAAAACTATCGCAAATATACTCTTCAACATTCAGCATATTTCGTCACCGATATCTCCTCACCTTATAACATATCAAAACTATCGCAAATACACTCTTCAACACTCCACATACTCCATCACCGACACATCCTCCTCACCTTTAACATATCAAGACTATCGCAAATATACTCTCAAACACAAAACTATCGCAAATATACTCTTCAACACAAAACTATCGCAAATATACTCTTAAACACAAAATATCGCAAATATACTCTTAAACACAAAACTATCGCAAATATACTCTTAAACACAAAATATCGCAAATATACTCAAACACAAAATATCGCAAATATACTCTTAAATACTCCACATACTCCATCACCGACAACTCCTCCTCACCTTTAACATATCAAAACTATCGCAAATATACTCTTAAACACAAAATATCGCAAATATACTCAAACACAAAATATCGCAAATATACTCTTCAACACTCCACATACTTCATCACCGACAACTCCTCCTCATCTTTAAACATATCAAAACTATCGCAAATATACTCTTCAACACTCCACATACCTGCTCTCCGTCCGATGACTGCGTGGAATAGGAGGCGCAGTCCTCACACACCTTATTGCCGCATTCTGAACACACTTTGAAGAATTCCGAGTCCTTCAGCGTCTGGTGGGAAGAGAGGAAGAGAGAGAGAGAGATAGAGATTGAGATGGGAATTCCCCGACTGAGATGCTCATGCGATGGCTTTGCGAGAAGTGTTTTGTGTTGTTTAAGAAAGAGGGGAGACGAGGAGGGCTGGGTGGGGAGGGAGGTAGAAGGGGGTGGGGGTAGGTGATAATGAGGAATGGAAGGGGGGTTGTGGGTGGGGATAGAGAAGGAGGGGGGATATGGAGAGGTAGGAGAGGTAAGGGGGAGGAAAGAGAGAGGGGAATGAGAGGAAGAAGGGGGAGAAGGCGATGGAAGGAGGAGATAGAGGAGTGGAGAAAGGGACAAGGATGGTATCCTGAGAACAGAAGCGGGGATAGGAGGAAAAGATGGGGAGCTAAGGAAAAAAACAAAAAAACAGGTAGAGGGGAATGGGAGATGTGAAAGAAAGGAGGAGAATAGAGGGAGATGAAGAGGGTTGGGAAGAGGAAAAGAATAAAGATGAACTGGAGATGGAGAGACAGAAGAAGGATAGGGAGAAGAGAAGAGAAATTACATTAAATGCTAAAGAGAGAGAAGAAAAAATGTGGAAAGAAAAGAGTCAGAGAAAAAAAAAGAGAAAACAGAATAAAGATTAAAAAGAATGGAAAGGACAAAATGAAATAAAAAGGGAGAAACACCAAAGAAATGGGATAACGAAAAAGAAAAGAGGTAGATGGAAGAACATAATAGGAATAGTCAATAGTAATTGTAGTAATAGTCAAAATCCAAATCAAATTATCTGTATTACATTTATCAATTTAATTCCTGTCCTTTGGGGGTACAAGAGCTTCTCTTATGTTCGAAAGAGTATTTGAAAATATAAACTGTACTTCAACGATAATACCTTATGACAAATTAATGGATGACTCGTAAATGATATCATATTTTATGCATAAATCAATCTCATGATTATATGATCACCATCATCTATGTGTGTGTGTGGATGTGTGTGTATATATATATATATATATATATATATATATATATATATATATATATATATATATATATATATATATATATATATATGTGCGTGAGTGTGTGTGTGTGTGTGTGTGTGTGTGTGTGTGTGTGTGTGTGTGTGTGTGTGTGTATTCTGAATGCTGGCCACGCCCACGCCCACGCCGCCCTCACCTTGACGCAGACCCGACAGGAGGAACCGGGCGATCTCTGCGGCCGCGTCGGGATGGCCGTCGCGTCGCTCTGCTTGTGTCCGACGGGCGAGGACGCAGGAGACACCCCGATGCCGCCCACCGAGGGAGCCGTCGGGGTGGTGATGGGCGGGGGTTTGCTGCGGGGGGGGGGAGACAAGGAGGGGTTGATGAGAATTCAATTCTTTTTTCTTTTTTTTGATAGATAGATAGATAGATAGTTAGATAGATAGATAGAGAGAGAGAGAGAGAGAGAGATAGTTAGATAGACAGATAGTTAGATAGATAGATAGAGAGAGAGATAGAGATAGATAGATAGTTAGTTAGATAGATAGATATGGTTATGGTTCTTTCTTCTTTTTTATTTTTACTTTGATGGAAATGAAATAGGAATCTGAAATTGAATAAGGTAATATCATGGGTATATTTGTTGTCATTTTACTATCATGTAGGTATGTGTATGTAAATTTGCTTTGTATGCATGACTGTGTATGCATGTGTATGTTTGTAAGCATCGATACACACACATACACACACAGACACACATATACACACACTCAGATTTATTTGTGTATATATATGTATAAATACATACATACATACATATATATATATATATATATATATATATATATATATATATATATATATATGTGTGTGTGTGTGTGTGTGTGTGTGTGTGTGTGTGTGTGTGTGTGTGTGTGTGTGTGTGTGTGTGTGCATGTGTGTGTGTGTGTGTGTATGTCTGTGTGTGTGTGTGTATGTGTGTGTGGGTGTGTGCGTGTGTGTGTGTGTGTGTGTGTGTATGTCTGTGTGTGTGTGTGTGTGTGTGTGTGTGTGTGTGTGTGTGTGTATGTGTGTGTGTGTGTGTGTGTGTGTGTATGGATGTATGTATGTTTCTTTGTATACATCCATACATTTATATATACATAAAAAAGTAAATACACAGCCATACATACAAAGCCTATCTATATGTCCCTACTTACATGAAAATAAAATGACAATAAGCAAGCATGACAATAATGACAATATTGACAATAATAATACAATAATTATGACAATAAGCAAGCATGCCCCCACGTGCCCGCCCGTCCCCGCTGCTCAACAACGCCTATGCCTTCGAACTTGTAAATTTTGCAGCCCCGCCGAGTGACAAAGGGGACCTGGAGGGTTCCTTCGCGACTTTCCTTCCTAAATCCTTCAATCCTAAGTTACCGTGACAAGGCTCCTTCTCCTGCTCGCCTCGGTCGCTTCGTTCTTTTATTTACGAGCATTTTTTTTTTTTTTTATCGGATTATTGCATGGGATTTGGTGTTATCGGGGAAATTGATCGTTTGTGGTGTAGGGGAGTTTGCTGTTCTCGATGTTCTCGATGTTCTTGTTGTTGTTGTTGTTGCTACATCTTGTATTGTTATTGTTTTCATTGTTATTTGGTGTTTTAGCTGCTGATTTTATTCCTATTGTTTTGTTGTTGTTATTGTTGCTTTGATCATAGTTGTTATTAATTTTAATTTGTTTTGTTATTTTTGCTGTCAGTCGTGTTCTCTATTCTTGTTGTGGCTTTTATTATATTTTGTTGTTCCTTTTACTGTTATTATCCTATTTTATTCATCTATCCTTTTTAATGTTATTATTATCTATATAATATTTTCAACATATGACATTGTCTCTTTTGAGTTTTCTTTCTACTCATTCATTTCTATTACTCGGATATTGATTTCAAATGTGTTAGTCTGTGTGTGTTCTTTTCAGTGTGGTTATGTGCACATGGGATCTATTTTGATGACGTCACAAAACTTACATATGCTTTGTGAATAAGGTCGATCATTTTAGTCTTTTCAATTTCCCCAAAAAAGGATGGAAAATAATTATCTTAACGGTTATATTTCCATTAAACAATCCTCAAAACAGGCGCCACGACACCTCCTTGAGTTGCTACTGATCTAGCCTCCCACCATAACTCCGCCTCTGCGTTCGCGTTCGCCCTCCATTATCGTCCCGAGCAGACCGAATGTCCCGGATTAGACTGTACACAAAGGCTCAACCGGATTGCAAACGGCTGAATCCGGTGTTCCGCGAACGCTGCCCGGTCTCCGTCGAGGCTGGAGATCAAATATGACCAAGGCTTTGCGGGAAGGAGGAAAAATGGAGCCCAGACGAGATTAGACTTTTCTGTCTGTCTCTCGGTTTGGGCTGTGAGTGTGTGTGTGAGTGTGTGATGTCTCTTGCTCTGTCTGGCTCTCTCTTTCTCATTCTCTTTTCTCAATTTCTTTCTGTCTTTCTCTGTCTCTTTTTAAATCACTCTCTCTCTCTCTAAATCTCTCCCTCTTTCTCTCTCTCTCTCTCTCTCTCTCTTTCATTTTCTTTTCTCAATCTCTCTTTATCTTTCTCTATCTCTCTCTTTAATTTTTTTCTCTCTTTTCTCTCTCTTTTTAAATCACTTTCTCTCTCTCTAAATCTCTCTCTCTTTCTTTCTCTCTCTCTCTCTCACTTTTTCATTTTTCTGTTCTCAATCTCTCCCTCTCTTTCTCTGTCTATCTCTTTCAAAATCTCTCTCTCTCTCTCTCTCTCTCTCTCTCTCTCTCTCTCTCTCTCTCTCTCTCTCTCTCTCTCTCTCTCTCTCTCGCTCCACTTTCTTCTCTTCGCTTTCTCTTTTTTTCCTTGAAATGTCACAAGCGATTAACCAAACCCAGAACTAAAGTAGAAGGAAGGAAAGGAAGAAAAATAAAAATATAATTTACATGAATCCTGTTGAAAGGAGTTGATTTCTCTCTCTCTCTCTCTCTCTCTCTCTCTCTCTCTCTCTCTCTCTCTCTCTCTCTCTCTCTCTCTCTCTCTCTCTCTCTCTCTCTCTCTCTCTCCCTATCTCTTTCTTTCTCTCTCTCTCTCTCTCTCTCTCTCTCTCACACACACACACACACACACACACACACACACACACACACACACACACACGATATTGCATGCACCACCAATATGGTTATGATAAGATATGTTATCCCTGAACAACATATCTTATCGTATCAAAGGTTATCAGAAACACCAAACATCGATTTTTTTTTCTATTCGTTCACTGTTATTTGCTTATTTTGATTTGTTTATTTCCTTACGGTATAAAACCTATAGATTATTAACTGTTATTTGTTTAAACACAGTATCGTCAGTATCATCATCAATATTATCATTATCATTAACATCTTTATCGTTATTATTGTTAATATCATTGATATCATTATTATTGTTATTGTCACATTTATTATTACCATTATTATCATTATTATTATTATCATTATCATTATTTTGATTATTGTTATTGTTGTTATTATTATTATAATTATCCTCATCATCATCATCATCCCCATCATCATCATCACCATCCCCATCATCATCATCATCATCATCATCTCCTTCATCATCATCATCCCCATCATCATCATCATCATCACCATCACCATCACCATTATCATTATCATCATCATCATCATCATCCCCATCACCATCATCATCATCATCATCCCCATCACCATCATCATCATCATCATCCCCATCACCATCATCATCATCATCATCCCCATCACCATCATCACCATCATCATCATCATCATCATCATCGTCATCACCATCATCATCATCCCCATCATCATCATCATCACTAATATTGTTCTGGCAAGATAGACCTACGAATGACTCCTTATTTAGCGATATATCGACATTGAGTGCTAAGTGCCAATTACATTAATTCCACCCGGCATCGATGCCTTTTACGTAAATTTCATTATATTTGCGAAAACAGGATTTGGCCGAACCTTGTGCAATATGTTCCAGCCTTTGTTCTCATCGCTCTCTCTCTCTCTCTCTCTCTCTCTCTCTCTCTCTCTCTCTCTCTCTCCTCTCCTCTCTTCTCTTCTCTTCTCTTCTCTTCTCTTCTCTAACTCTCTCTCTCTCTCTCTCTCTCTCTCTCTCTCTCTCTCTCTTCTCTAACTCTCTCTCTCTCTCTTCTCTAACTTTCTCTTTCTTCTCTTCTCTTCTCTTCTCTTCTCTTCTCTTCTCTTCTCTTCTCTTCTCTTCTCTTCTCTTCTCTTCTCTTCTCTTCTCTTCTCTTCTCTTCTCTTCTCTCTCTCTCTCTCTTTTATCTGACGAACATATCCGAAAGCTTAGCGAAGTATCTATGATGAGCTTGCATGAGATAAACGACATACTTAGCTGTCTCATTTACCGTAATATATAATGATAATATATAATGATGGCATTTAATCATAATACTTAATCATAATATATAATGATATTTCATTATAATACTTAATCGTAATATATAATGATATTTGATTATAATACTTAATCATAATATATAATATTTGATTATAATACTTAATCATGATATACAATGATATTTAATTATAATACTTAATCATAATATGTAATGGTATTTAATTATAATATCTAATCATGATATACAATGATATTTAATTATAATACTTAATCATAATATATAATGATATTTAATTATAATACTTAATCATAATATATAAGGATATTTAGTTATAATATTTAATCATAATATATAATGATATTTAATTTTAATACCTAATCATAATATATAATTGTTTAATTATAATACTTAATCATAATATATAAGGATATTTAGTTATAATATTTAATCATAATATATAATGATGATATTTAATTTTAATACTTAATCATAATATATAATGATAATATTTAATCATAATACTTAACCATGATATATAATGATAATATATAATTATAATACTTAATCATGATATATAATAATCATATTTAATTATAATAATCATATTTAATTATAATAATCATAATTTTTAATGATTATATACATAATCACTCGCCCAGCAGCTGTGATCGGGGGCCTAGTCTGAGAAAGAGCTTATGATCGTAGCCCGAGAGATAATGTTGCATCAGTGCAGCGTCTGGCACACCACAATGCTTGCAACAATGCTTTCCATGCTTAGCGGTCTCGACTTTGGAAACACCCGTAATGACCTCAGTAGAAATCTTTAAATGTGGTTTCGAGTTCAACAATTAATTCCACGCTTAGTGGTCTCTATGAGTTACTGTACACAATGGCATCCCAGTCTCGACTTTGGAAACACCCGTAATGACCTCAGTAGAAACCTTTAAATGTGGTTTCGAACTTAAGAATGTTATTCATGCTTAGTGGTCTCTATGTCTTACCATAATTAATGGTATCCCAGTCTCGACTTTAGAAACACCCGTAATGACCTCAGTAGAAATCTTTAAACTGGTTTCGAATTCGACAACTTTTTTTATGCTTAGCGATCTCTGTGACTTACTGTACACAATGGTATTTCAGTCTCTACTTTGGAAACACCCGTAATGACCTCAGTAGAAACCTTTAAATGCGGTTTCGTATTTGACAATGTATTCCATGCTTAGCGGTCTCTCGGATTTACCGTGCACAATGGTATCCCAGTCTCGACTTTGGAAACACCCGTAATGACCTCAGTAGAAACCTTTAAATCTAGTTTCGAATTCGACAATATTTTCCATGTTTAGCAGTCTATGATTAATTTACTGTACATAATGGTATCCCAGTCTCGACTTTGGAAACACCCGTAATGACCTCAGTAGAAATCTTTAAATGTGGTTTCGAAGGCGACAATGATTTACATGCTTAGCGGTCTCTTGGATATACCGTGCACAATGATATCTGTCTCGACTTTGGAAACACCCGTAATGACCTCAGTAGAAATCTTTAAATCTGGTTTCGAATTTGACAATTATTTCCATGCTTAGTGGTCTCTATGATTTGCCGAGTACAATGGTATCCCAGTCTCGACTTTGGATACACCCGCAATGACTTCAGTAGAAACCTTTAAATGTGGTTTCGAATTCGACAACGTTTTTTATGCTTAGCGATCTCTGTGAGTTACTGTACACAATGGTGTTTTAGTCTCGACTTTGGAAACACCCGTAATGACCTCAGTAGAAACCTTTAAATCTAGTTTCGAATTCGACAATATTTTCCATGTTTAGCAGTCTATGATTAATTTACCGTACATAATGGTATCCCAGTCTCGACTTTGGAAACACCCGCAATGACCTCAGTAGAAACCTTTAAATCTAGTTTCGAATTCGACAATATTTTCTATGTTTAGCAGTCTATGATTAATTTACCGTACTTAATGGTATCCCAGTCTCGACTTTGGAAACACCCGCAATGACCTTAGTAGAAACCTTTAAATGTGGTTTCGAATGCTTCCCATGTTGAAGGCACAAAGCCCATGAGAGAACAAACGCACGCTTTGATTGGAAGGATTAATTAAAAGACCGCTTGTGATTGGTTATCTATTTTGATATCTCTCTATGCCCTTTGTAACTGATGTCTCGAAATAAGTCGATTTCGCGAAGCCATGCGCTATTAATCATGATTGGCTCTAACGGACACTGGCCGAATTTATATATCTCTGACCCACGCGTGCGGCCCCTCAAAACCCAACCGCACATCCGTCGTATATGTATATGAAGCAACCCAGACCGTGAATGTACAGACACGTACGTCCATAACTCCAGCGTACGTGTCCTTAACTCTTGAACCCGCACGTAAATGTGGCACGCACGCCCATCCAGACGCCGCCCAGAACCGCTGTCTAATGGAACCGCAACTCTTTTCCAGATCAAAGAGCGTTGCATGGGCGCGCTCCATCTAAACTCGGAGGCTCCTCGCTATAACTTTGTCAATAATAATAAAAATGACACCCGGGCATCAAAACTTTGTCCGTTTCGGAGTTCAAAAAAAGAGAAATAGCTCGGAGGGGAGAAGAAATAATAATAATAAAAAAAGAGTAGGTACGAAGTTTATGTATAACAAAAAAAATCAATCGGTTTCTAACGTTATCTTTAGACTAAATTATAACAATTAATTCGCCTATGTACATTTGTGGCCTTCACTGTTATTTACTATGTTTATTAATACATTAATAATAGATTTTTTGTCATACTAATGACGTGTATTTATATTTCTATCAGAGAAGTTACTGCATTATCAGATAAAGAAAAGGGAAAAAAAGAAATGTGACTATTTGCGTTTCTTTATTTATTTTTTTCTTTCTTTTTTTTCTTTTTCTTTTTTTCTTTATTTTTTGATAATTTCCTTTTATCATTTAAGCATCTGGTGTTTTTTTTTTCTTTTTCTTCTTTCTTTCTACTTTTTCTTTTTCGAACATTCTCACGTTCTATGTAGCTCTCCTATCCATATTCCCTTCTTTGGTATATAGATTAGATAGGTAGGTAGATAGACAGAGAGAGAGAAAGAGAGAGAGAGAGAGAGAGATTAGATTTAGATAGGCAGATAGATAGATAGATTAGATTAAATTAGAGAGAGAGGGATTAGATTAGATAGGTAGGTAGGTAGATAGAGAGAGAGAGAAAGAGATTAGATAAGATAAGTAGATAGATAGATTAGATTAAATTAGATAGAGAGAGAGAGATTAGATTAGATAGGTAGATAGATTAGATTAAATAAGAGAGAGAGATTAGAATAGATGAGATTAGATAGAGAGATAGATTAGATTAAATCAGATGGAGAGAGAGAGACAGGTAGATAGATAGAGAGTGAGAGAGAGAGAGAGAGAGGTAAAGTGGGAGACATACAGATAGAAAGAGAGAGAGAGAGAGATAAAGAGCGAGACAGACAGACAGACAGACAGAGGGAACAACACACAAAATAGGTTTCAAAATTAATTCCCTTTGTGAATAAATTTTCTCCTCCGAACTTTCACTCTCCCTGAATCCTGCATCAAACATCCTCCCTTTACCCCCCCCCCTTCCCCCCCCTCCTCCCCCTCGCCAACGAAATCTTCAACAGAACACCACTTTATCCTCTTGTACACCAGGCCGAGACTGCGCTACTTAAAAGGCTTGTTCTTTATCCCTCTCTTACTGAAGAATTCATAAAACACATGAAAGTTTATTTTTGCTTTTGTTTTTCTTTTTTTTTTCAGGGCAAACATGACGAAATTCCTAACGTTGCGTCTGCCTAGATTTTTTTTTTTTTTCTTTCATTAAATCTTATCGTAAATTTGAATTAAGGTGAGTTTGATGGTGATTCTGGTCGAAAATCGCCTCTTTGATATAAAGTTGATGATGAAAATGATGGTGAGGATAATGAGGATTATTGTAATCCTTGACTATGTTATTATTACTAGTATTACTGTTATTATTACCATAATTATCATTATCATTGTTATGAATATAGATTTCATTACTATCATTATTTGTTATTATTATCATTCTTATTATCATTATTATTATTATCATTTTTATTGTTATCATTATCATCATTCTCATTTTATTGTTATCATTATTATTATCATTTTTATTCTTATCATTATTATTATTATCATTTTATTGTTGTCATTATCATTATTATCAATATTACTATCATTATCATTCTTAACGATAACAACTTTTCCTTTTACGATATCAACACAGCGTCTAACGATACCGGAGAGACGTGCTGTGCTATAAGGTCTATATTAGTACATGTCTCGCTACTTCGGAATTCTGCGCAGCTTTGGGGGGATAAGGCCTATGACGTCACTAGGCGTGGGAAGGAGATCATAGAAAACGGAAGCAAATGAGCACATACTTAAGTAATTCTAGATGCCGGCACGTTGAACGATTTGCATATTGGACAGATTTTACAAGTGATGATTATCAATGATTGTTTGTAGGTCTATATCGCATATTTTACGTGAAATCAGTTATGTAATTCTCATGCTGCAGCTTAGATAATGAATAATAAAGAAGTAAAATAAACAAAGAAATCGTGGCACATTTAAACTCTAAATGAACTTGTATAGACTTATATGAACTCATACATGCTGTGGGTAAGATGCCACTACGATTCGAGCGCTAGAACCTGTTATTTAATTGGATAATGTATTTTCGTGATTAATGTAATACAATCAGTAACAACGAAAATGGATACATAAGATAGATCTTCAGAGGGGAGATCATAGTGCACATTCGACGAATACCGGCGCATATTCTATATCCATTTGTTTTTTTATTATTATTTTCTATTTTTCATTTTTTTTATTTTTTTTATTTTATTATTATTATTATTTTTTTTTTGCCCAGACTTTTTTTTCTTTTATTAGGAAATATTACGATCTTCTTCTATATCATTACATGTGCTGGGTTTCAGTTGTGTTTTACATCATAGGCATTCGTCCCATGCCGTAATAAATCTATCTATCTATTTACCTATTCATTTATCTATCACTTTTATCCATTTTATCAATATATCTATCGATCTATCTGTCTATCTAATCTACTTATCTATCGATCTATCTGTCTATCTAATCTACTTATCTATCGATCTATCTGTCTATCTAATCTACTTATCTATCGATCTATCTGTCTATCTAATCTACTTATCTATCGATCTATCTGTCTATTTAAT
>NC_091565.1:37257349-37262349 GCF_042767895.1 Penaeus vannamei
GATAAGGGGAAAGGGGGGATAAGGGGGAGGGTGGAGAGGGGTAAGAGGGGGATATGGGAGTAAGGGAGAGGGAGAAGGGGAGAAATATGGGGGTAAGGGGGAGGGGAAGGGGAGAATTATGAGGGGAAGGGGGAGTGGAGAATCAATGGGGTTAAGGTGAATAAAGGGAGTGGGGGGAATTATGGGGTAAGGGGGAGGGAGAATAAGGTGGAGGGGTAGGGGGAAAGAGGAGGAAGGGGAGGAGGGTGTTTGTGGAAAAGGGAAGTGAGTATGGATTCTGTGTGTGTGTGTGTTTTGTGTGTGTGTGTGTGTGTATGTGTAGACGAACAGACACGCAGACAGACAGAGAATCACTCGACACATTCAAAGAGCTGCAATAATAGGCCATAATTGATAAGGGGAGAAGCAGAAGAGGAAGGGAGAGTAGGCAGGGAAGGAGAGGGGAAGAGGGGGGAGGTGGAGGAAGAGGGGGAGGAAAGGGAGAAGGGAAGGGAGGGGGAGGTGGAGGGAGAGGGGAGAGAGGAGGGAGAGGGGGAGAGGGGGAGAGGAGGGAGATGGGGGAGGTGGAGGGAGAGGAAAGGAGAGGGAAAGAGGGAGAAAGGAGGAGGGGGGAGAGGAGCGAGAAGGGAAGGGAGGTGGAGGGAGGGAGGAAGGAGGGAGAGATGAGGGAGAGGAGAAGGGGGGGGGAGTTGATCGCAGCACCGTCAAAACGACCCTGGAAAACGAAATCGAAGGCGTTATAACGAACAGCGCGCCGCACACCCCGGTCATAATACGTTCCTCTCGGCCGCTCTGATCTCGATCTGAAGAACTCTCGAAAGGACATCAAACGCGTCTGCCTTTGCTCTTGAAGTATGGGGCTGGGGGGGGACTCTCTCTCTCTTTCTCGCTCTCTCTCTTTCTCTCTCTCTCTCTTTTCTCTTTGTCTCTCTCTCTCTTTCTCCTTCTCTTTTTCTCGCTGTCTTTCTTTTTTTCTTTCTCTCTCTCTCTCTCTCTCTCTCTCTCTCTCTCTCTCTCTCTCTCTGTCTCTCTCTCTCTCTCTCTCTTTCTCTCTCTCTCTCTCTTTCTTGCTCTATCTATCTATCTATCTATCTGTCTATCAATCTCTTTCTCTCTCTCTCTCCATTCCTGCTTCCTTCCATCTCTGTCCCCTCTTCCCGCTCCCCCTTCTCGCTTCTCTCCATCTATCTCGTTCCTTCTCTCCCTACCTCCCACGAGAGCGAGACAGTGAGAAGGGGGTTCTCGCTGTCTCGCTCTCTCCTCCCTTCTCTCTCTCCCTCTTTTGCTTTTATTTTTCCTTCCCTCTGTTCTTCCCCCTTCCTTCCTTCCCTTTCTCTCCATCTATCTCTTTCCTTCTCTCTCTTCCTCCCTCCACCCTTCTCGCTATCTCGCTCTCTCCACCCTTCTATCTCTCCCTCTTTTTTTTTCCTTCCCTCTGTTCTTCCTCCCTCCTTTCTTCCCTTTCTCTCCATCTATCTCTTCCCTCCCTCCCTTCCTCCCTCCCCCCTTCCCGCTATCTCGCTCTCTCCTCCCTCTTTTGCTTTTTTTTTCGTTCCCTCTGTTCTTCATCCCTCCTTCCTTCCCTCTCTCTCCATTTATCTCTTTCCTTCTCTCCCTTCCTTCCTCCCTCCCTTCTCGCTCTCTCCTCCCTTCTCTATTTCCCTCTTCTGCTTTTTTTCCTTCCCTCTGTTCTTCCTCCCTCCTTCCTTCTCTCTCTCTCCATTTATCTCTTTCCTTCTCTCCTTTCCTCCCTCCCTTCTCACCACTCCTCCCTTTTCTATCTCTCTCTTTTGATTTTTTTTTCTTCCCTCTGTTCTTCCTCCCTCCATCCTTCCCTTTCTCTCCATCTATCTCATTCCTTCTCTCCCTTCCTCCCTCCCTCCCTTCTCACCACTCGCCCGCCGACAAACCTATCAGTAATGGATTCCTCTCCGTGTCCCGCCCTGATAACGCCGCCATGGAGAGGAGGGAGGGAGGGAGGGAGGGAGGGAGGGAGGGAGGGAGGGAGGAAGGGAGGGAGGGTGGGGAGGAGGGTGGGTGGGAGGGAGGAGGAGGAGGGAGGGAGGGAGGAGGGAGGAGGAAGGAGGGAGGGAGGAAGGAGGGAGGGAGGAAGGAGGAGGAGGGAGGGAGGAGAGAGAGAGAGAGAGAGAGAGAGAGAGAGGAGAGAGAGAGAGAGAGAGAGAGAGAGAAGGAGAAGGGAGGGAGGAGGAGAAGAGAGAGAGAGAGAGAGAGAGAGAGAGAGAGAGAGAGAAAGAGAGAGAGAGAGAGAGAGAGAGAGAGAGAGCCGGACGGACACACACACACAGATATATAGATAGATAGATAGAGAAAGAGAGGGGGGGAAGGAAGAGAGGGAGGGAGGGAGGGAGGGAGGGAGAGAGTGAGAGACAGCCAGACACACGCATACACACACGGATAGAGACAGAGAGAGAGAAAGCGGGGAGTGGAAGAGAGGGAGAGAGGGAGGGAGGAAGAGCGAGACACAGACAGAGAGAGAGACACGGAGACAGAAAGCGAAACAGAAAAAGAGAGACAGAGAGAGAGAGAGAGAGAGAGAGAGAGAGAGAGAGAGAGAGAGAGAGAGAGGGAGACAGAAAGCGAAACAGAAAAAGACAGACAGAGAGAGAGAGAGAGAAAGCGAGAGAGGGAGAGAGAGACAGAGAAAGAGAGACAGAGAGACAGAGAGAGGGAGAGAGGGAGCTTTAATTGGCCTCTTGAGATGATATTGGCAGACCTGTCAGAAGTAGCCCAATATCGGGGCGACTAACTACCCGTGATGAGGTAGAATCGTGCGCACTGAGGGTGGTTAGGGTGAGCGTGTGTGGGGGTGGAGGGTGAGGGTTAGGGCCTGCGGGTGGGGGGTGGAGGGCGAGGGTAAAGGTGGGGGGTGGAGGGTGAGGGTCTGTGGGGGGAAGGTGGAGGGTTAGGGTGTGAGGGTGGTGGGGGAGGATGGAGAGATAGGGTGAGGGTCTGCGGGGTGGTGGGGGGTAGGGTGTGAGGGTGGTTGTGGGGGTGGGGGGTGTAAGGTGAGGGTGTACAGGGGGAGAGGTTAGGGTGAGGGTGGAGGGTAAGGGTGAGGGCCGTGGGAGGGTTAGGGTAAGGATGTGGGGGGTGGAGGGTGACGGCTGGAGGGGGTAGGGTAAGGGTGTGGGGAGGGGGTGGAGGGTGAGGGTCTGGTGGGAGGGTGGAGTGGAGGGATAGGGATGATGGTCTACGGGGGGTGGAGGGGGAGGGTCTGCTGGGGGGGTTAGGGCAAGGGTCTGCAGAGGGCTTAAAGGTGTGGAATGGTGGAAAGGTTACGGATAAAGAGTGGAAGGCTAAGGGAGGAAGAATGGAGGGTTTAGGGCAAGAGAGAAGGAAAGAAGGATGGAGATGAGGGTAAGGATGTGAGGGAGAAAGGGAGGAGGATAAGGGTAAGAGGAGAAAGAACGAAAGGGAGAAAGATTAGGGTGTTGAGGGGGGAGGAAGGGAGGGTATATGACAAGGGAAAAGGGGAAAGGGAAAAGGGAAAACGTAAGGGGAGGGGAAGGGAAAAGGTAAAAATAGGAAGAAAGGATGATAGGTAAGGAGGAAAGGGAGAAGGAAGAAGGGAGAATAGTAGTAAAGGTGAAGAACGTAGGAGGAGAAAAGAGGAGGGGGGGAGGGGAAGAAGGAGGGGATACATGCAGGGGGGGGAGGGAGCACAGGTAGGGAAAGGAGGGGAAGGAAAAAGAAATGAGGTGAAGAAGAAGAACATAAAGAGCAAAAAAAAAGGGGGGGAAGAAATTAATTAGAATATAAGCAAGACGAAAGAAAAGAAAAGATTTTTTTTTACTGATTTTGGAAAAAAATGTGCGAATCAAAGGTTCCTTTTCTCTCCCTCTCTTCCCCTTTCATCTGCCCAATCTCATTCGCCTCTTACTAATCATCTTCCTCAACTCTCGCCTTCAACCGTCAACCCCAATCACTCGGACCTCCCCAATCTATAGCCTGATCACCCTCACCCTTTCCTAATCCTTTCCCTAATCACCAACACCGTATCCTCGCCCTAACCCAATCTAAGCCTCCAACCCTCCTCTTTCTAATCTCCCCAATCCCTTACCCATCCCCTACCTAATCCTTAACCCCCTCCCCATGCTCAGCCTAATCCCCAATCTCTTTTAATCCCCAACACCTCCCCATCTTCCTCCTAATCCTCACCCTCCTGCTCTTCCTTACCCTAATCACCAATCCCTTTTAAACTCCAACCCTTCGCCCGTCTTCCTCCAAATGCCCACTCCCCGCCAGTCCCCAACCCCCACCCCAACTCCCCGCCACTCCCCAACCCCCACTCCCCGCCCTTCCCTTCTTCCTCCTCCTCCCCAAACCCCAACCCCCACTCCCCGCCCCCTCCCTGCTCCTCCTCCTCCCCAACCCCCACTCCTCAATCCCCGCCCTTCCCTCCTCCTCCTCCCCCCACTCCCCAATCCCCACCCTTCCCTCCTCCTCCTCCTCCCCAACCCCCATTCCCCGCCCCTCCCCAAAACCCCACTCCCCGCCCCCTCCCTCTTCCTCCTCCCTAACCCCCACTCCCCACTCCCCGCCCCTCCTCCTCCTCCTCCTCCATCCCACTCCCCACTCCCCGCCCTTCCCCTCCTCCTCCTCCTCCCTCCCCAACCCCCCTCTCCCCACTCCCCCACTCCCTGCCCCTCCCCTCCTCCTCCACCCCATCCCCCACTACCCACTCCCCACTCCCCGCCCTTCCCCTCCTCAACATCCCCCACTCCCCACTCCCCGCCCTTCCCTCCTCCCCTCCTCCTCCTCCTCCCCAACCCCCACTCCTCGCCCCTCCCCAAACCCCACTCCCCGCCCTTCCCCTCCTCCTCCTCCTCCCCATCCCTACTCCCCACTCCCAACCCCTCCCCTCCTCAACATCCCCCACTCCCCACTCCCCGCCCTTCCCCTCCTCCTCCTCCTCCTCCCAAACCCCACTCCCCGCCCTTCCCCTCCTCCTCCTCCCAAACCCCCACTCCCCGCCCCTC
>NC_091565.1:37299849-37304849 GCF_042767895.1 Penaeus vannamei
GAGAAGGAGGGAGAGGGAGAAAAGAGGGGGGGGAGGGAAAGGGGGGAGAGAGAGTGAAGGGGTGGGAGAGGGGGAGAGAAAAAGGAGGAGAAGGTAAAGAGGCAGGAATGATTGAGGTTGCATAGAAAAGCAAATATAAGAAGAAAGAAATATCAAAGAGCCTGCTACATACGACCTAATATGTCAACAATGGACAGACAGACGAGAAGGCAGACACAGACTAACACTGACAGGAAGAAAGATAGGAAAGAAAGAAATGGGGGAGAGGGACTGAGAGAGAGAGAGAGAGAGAGAGAGAGAGAAAGAGAAAGTCAGAGCGAGAGAAAGAGATAATGAAATAGAGAGAAATAAAGAAAGAGAGAAAAAAGAAGAAATAGAACGCATGAAACAGATAAAAAAATAAATAAAAAATAAAAAGACAAAGACAAACAGAAACAAAGAGAGAGACACAGAGAGAGAACAGACATCCAGTCCGAAAAAAAGACAAACAGACAGACAGACAGACAGATCCCATTTGACGAGCATTGAGTCGCGAGTCTTGGGGCATCCGAGCGGGTTCCGTCGCCTCAGAGAGATTGAAACCCGCAGTCCCGGTTCGTCTTATCTTGGAGAAGGGAAAGATTTCAATAAAGAGGGTGAAAGAAAAGAGGAATGGGAAGAGGAGAGAAGAGGAGAGGTGGATGAAAAGAGGATTGGGAAGAGGGGGGAAGAGAGAGAAGAAAGATTGAAACCCACAGTCCCGGTTCGTTTTATCTTGGAGAAGGGAAAGATTTCAATAAAGAGGGTGAAAGAAAAGAGGAATGGGAAGAGGAGAGAAGAGGAGAGGTGGATGAAAAGAGGAATGGGAAGAGGGGGGAAGAGAGAGAAGAGAGATTGAAACCCGCAGTCCCGGTTCGTTTTATCTCGGAGAAGGGAAAGATTTCAATAAAGAGGGCGAAAGAAATGAGGAATGGGAAGAGGAGAGAAGAGGAGAGGTGGATGAAAAGAGGATTGGGAAGAGGGGGGAAGAGAGAGAAGAAAGATTGAAACCCACAGTCTCGGTTCGTTTTATCTTGGAGAAGGGAAAGATTTCAATAAAGAGTTAGAGGGTGAGAGAAAGGAGGAATGGGAAGAGGGAAGAAGAGGAGAGGTGGATGAAAAGAGGAATGGGAAGAGGGGGGAAGAGAGAGAAGAAAGATTGAAACCCGCAGTCCCGGTTCATTTTATCTTGGAGACGAAAGGGAAAGATTTCAATAAAGAGGGCGAAAGAAAAGAGGAATGGGAAGAGGGGGGAAGAGAGAGAAGAGAGATTGAAACCCGCAGTCCCGGTTCGTTTTATCTTTAAGAAGGGAAAGATTTCAATAAAGAGTTAGAGGGTGAGAGAAAGGAGGAATGGGAAGAGGGGAGATGAGGAGAGGTGGATGAAAAGAGGATTGGGAAGAGGGGGGAAGAGAGAGAAGAGAGATTGAAACCCACAGTCCCGGTTCGTTTTATCTTGGAGACGAAAGGGGAAGATTTCAATAAAGAGGGCGAAAGAAAAGAGGAATGGGAAGAGGAGAGAAGAGAGAGAAGAGGAGAGGTGGATGAAAAGAGGAATGGGAAGAGGGAAGAAGGGAGAGAAGAGGAGATGTGGATGAAAAGAGGAATGGGAAGAGGAGAGACGAAAGGGGAAGATTTCAATAAAGAGGGCGAAAGAAAAGAGGAATGGGAAGAGAAGAGAGAGAAGAGAAGAGGTGAAAGAAAAGAGGAATGGGAAGTGGAGAGAAGAAATGGAGAGGGATGAGAGAAGTGAAACAGTGGTATGAGAAGAGGGGAGAAGAGAGAGAAAGGAGAGGTGGAAGAAAAGAGGAGTGGGAAGAGGAGAGACGAAAGGGAAAGATTTCAATAAAGAGGGTGAAAGAAAAGAGGAATGGGAAGAGGGAAGAAGATGAGAGGTGAGGTAGAGGGTGAAAGAAAAGAGAAATGGGAAGAGGGGGAAGAGAGAGAAGAGGTAGAGGGTGAAAAGAGGAATGGGAAGAGGGAAGAAGGGAGAGAAGAGAAGAGGTGGAAGAAAAGAGGAATGGGAAGAGGAGAGACGAAAGGGAAAGATTTCAATAAAAGGGCGAAAGAAAAGAGGAATGGGAAGAGAAGAGAGAGAAGAGAAGAGGTGGAAGAAAAGAGGAATGGGAAGTGGAGAGAAGAGACGGAGAGGGATGAGAAAAGTGAAAAAAGAGGTATGAGAAAGAGGGGAGAAGAGAGAGAAAAGGAGAGGTGGAAGAAAGGAGGAATGGGAAGAGGAGAGAAGCGAGAGAAGAGGTAGAAGGTGAAAGAAAAGAGAAATGGGAAGAGGAGAGAAGAGACAGAAGAGGAAAGGTGGATGAAAAGAGGAATGGGAAGAGGAGAGACGAAAGAGGAAGATTTTAATAAAGAGGGTGAAAGAAAAGAGGAATGGGAAGAGGAGAAATGAGGAGAGGTGGAAGAAAAGAGATAAGGTAAGAGGAGACGCGAAAGGGAAAGATTCCAATAGAGGTAGAGGGTGAAAGAAAAGAGGAATGGGAAGAGAAGAGATGAGAGAGAAAATGAGAGATGGATGAAAAGAGGAATGGGAAAAAGGAAGAAGGGAGAGAAGAGAAGAGGTGGAAGAAAAGAGAAATGGGAAGAGGAGAGACGAGAGGTGAAGATTTCAATAAAGAGGTAGATGATGAAAGAAAAGAGGAATGGGAAGAGAAGAGATGAGAGAAAAAAGGAGAGGTGGAAGAAAGGAGGAATTGGAAGAGGGGAGAAGAGACGGAGAGGGATGAGAGAAGTGAAAAAGAGGTATGAGAAGAGAGAGAAAAGGAGAGGTGGAAGAAAAGAGGAGTGGGAAGAGGAGAGAAGAGAGAGAAAAGGAGAGTTGAAAGAAAGGGGGAGAGGGAAGCGGAGAGAAGAGAGAGGAAAGAAGAGGTGGAAGAAAAGAGGTAAGGTAAGAGGAGAGGCGAAAGAAAAAAGGTATGGGAAGAGGAGAGAAGAGAGATGGAGAGGGATGAGAGGAAGTGAAAAAAAGAGGTATGGGGAGAGGAGAGGAGAGAGAGAGACGAGGAGAGGTGGAGAGAGATGAAAGAAGTGAAAGAAAAAATTGGGAAGAGGAGAGAAGAGAGAGAAGAGGAAAGGTGGAGAAGGAGGGAAGAAGTGAAAGAATGAAAGGAAGTTTGATGTGAAGAACTAAAAGAGAAACGAATGGGGGAGAAGAGAAGTGGAATAATATACATACATACATACATACATATATATATATATATATATATATATATATATATATATATATATATATATATATATATATATATAAATATAAATATATATGAAAGAGGAGTAAGAGATAGATAAAAGGCGATAAGACGACGTTCGATAAAGAGAAAAAATGATATGAAAAGGAAATAAAGAGAGACAGACAGACAGACAGACAGACAGACAAACAGACAAACAAAGACAAAGAGAGAGAGAGAGAGAGAGAGAGAGAGAGAGACAGACAGACAGAAAGAAAGAAAAACCGAAGAAAAATACTTGCTATTTATACCACCGTTATCAATATTCCAATTTCTGCCATAATCGTTCCATTATTTCGGAGCGACCATATCTTCATATAGAGAAAAATAGGGAAAAAAAGAAAGAAAAATAGGGGAAAAAAGAAAGAAAAATAGGGGAAAAAAAAGTATACGTGCTAGCCAGGCCGGAAACGATATTCATATGTATATCACGGGAATTCTTATCCGGGATTAGCATATTTTAAGATTTGACCTTCAGTTGCCACGCTCAATCTCGTCCTTAACTTCTTCTCATTTCTCCTTCGCATCTGCTTCCCCCTCCTCCACGTCCTCCTCCACCTTCGTCTCCCACATATTTTTTTCTACTTATCTGCTTCCCCCTCCTCCACGTCCTTCTCCATTTTCGTCTTCCACATGTTTTTTCTTCCACTTGTTTCCAGGTCTACTTCTTTGTTCTCTTCCTCGTCCTGATCTTTATTTTACTTTTTAATCTGTTTTTTTTTTTCTTCCACCCTTCCTTTCTCCTTTCTTTTGCCTCTTCTTGCACTTGCATTTCGCTTTCCCTCTACCTCTTCTTCCACTTTCCCTCCACCTTCCTTTCATCTCTTCTTCCAACTTCTTTCCACCTTCTCTTTCGCCTCTTCTTCCATCTACACTCCACCTTCCCTCTGCTTCTCCTTCCACCTTCCCTCCACCTTCCCTCCACCTTCCCTCCACCTTTTCTTCCTCATTCACTTTTCCTTATACCTCTCTGACCTCCACTTTTCTTTCATATTATCTTATCCACCTTTCCGTCCACTTCTACTTCTCATCTTCCACTTTTTCTGCCATCTCCTCAACATCGTCCTCCTAGTCCACTTTCTCCTCCACCTCCCCTACCTCTCCTTCCATCTCCTCTCCCTCTTTTCTCTCATTTTTTCTTTACTTCGTCTTCCACTATCCAACCCACATTTGGTGAAGGGAGGAGAGAAAAAGGGAGGAGGAGGGGAAGGGGGAAGGAGGGAAGAGGGAAGGAGGGAAGAGGGAAGGAGGGAAGAGGGAAGGCAGGAAGGGGAAGGAGGGAAGGAGGGGAAGGGAGGAGAAGGGGAAAGGGGAAGGAGGGGAAGGGAGGAGAAGGGGAAAGGGGAAGGAAGGAAGAGGGGAGGAGGGAAGGAGGGTAAGAGGAGAAGGAGGGGAAGAGGGAAGGAGGGGAAGGGAGAAGGAGGGAAAAGGGAAGGAGGGGAAGGGGGAAGGAGGGGAAGGGGAGAAGGAAAGGTAAAGGGGGATATAAACAGGGAAGGGAGGACGGAATAAGGGTAGGTATGGGTGGAGAAGACGAGGGAGAGAAGAAGAAGCAAGTTGGAATAAATAGGAGAAAGGGAGAACGGAATAGGGTAAGACGGGGTTGGGGAAAGGGAGGAAAGAAATAAAGGGAAATAAATGAAAGGGGGAATAGAAGACAGGGAGGAGGATATAAAGAGGAAAAGGGCTCGATAGAAGCAGAGGGAAGGAAGAGAAGATAAGGAATAGGGAGAACTG
>NC_091565.1:37322349-37324849 GCF_042767895.1 Penaeus vannamei
TTTCCCAAAAGTATCTCGAATGTTTTCTGGAATGTTCTTCTGAGACTCAAAATATTGGAGTATTTTGTGAAGCTGATGATATGAATTTTTGAGAGAATAATACTATTACAATGACCAAAAGTTATGGTACAATTATTATAATGGTGATGATGATATTGTTAACAATAATGATGATTTTGATAATGACTTATCATTATATTATTATTATTATTATTATTATTATTATTATTATTATTATTATTATTATTATCCTTATTATTATTATTATTATTATTATTATTATTATTATTATTCATTATTGTTGTTGTTGTTTTGTTGTTATTATTATTATCATTATCATCATTATTGTTGTTATTATTATTATTCCTATTGTTATTATAATTACATTAATTGAAATAACAATATCAATGATAACAAAAACAGTGGTGATTAAGACAATGATAGGTGATATTGATATTACACACAGTGATATTACAGTGACAGTGATATTACTAATAATAATAACGTTTAGATAATAATAGCAGTAACAAAAATAACAGCAACAACGTTGTACGTGTCATGAAAACAGAATATGTCCTCAGGTGACATGATATGCAAATTTTATTGTCTCCTGTAATTGGCTGAAATAATGTTCAAAAAAACTAATTCATTCTGCCAGTGGCTCCGTATTTTATGTATTTACACAGAGAGAAATGTTCATCAAGACTAATCACTCGGATTTATTAATATTCTCTTTGTAAACGCTATTAATTTCTTAAACTGCGATATCCTTGAAAGTTATCTGTGGAATTTATTAAAATGTTCGGATATAATGATAAATACATGTAAATTATACCAAAGGAAAGAAGAAAAATGATATTAACTGGTATAAGTATAAGATGAGGAAAAATGACCAATGAAAATTCCTAACAAAACATTTGCTGCAAGAAAAGTACTTGTTAGGAATGTAATGTCAAAAGGGGCCATTTCCCGACGAAAACTTCGTACATTGTACTTCTTATCGCACGAACACGCACGTTTTAAGCTGTATATGTGATATAAAGAGTTGGAAAGCTGTTGGCAAATTCTTCTGTAATTGCTGCTATAGAATAAGGTTTTTTGCTTCAGGAGCCTACAAAGATTTTGTGGTCCCGATGGTAGTCTGCTGGAAGATATAAAAAAAAGACTTTTTAATTATTTATTTATTTCAATTTATTTCACTACTGTTTTTTTTTTTCTTTTTTTTTTTGAGTGAGATTTAATCTATTGATGTTTATCATTCTTTAATAGCATCGTGATGATAATTTGAGAACCTCTGTGTGTCCTTGTCCTATTATGATAAATCCACACCAAAGATATCTATTTAATCGTTGTAGACAGTATATAAAGTTAAAATAGCGTTATTATCTCATAAAGGTACTTAGTACACTGTAGAAAGATACACGATATTTTGACCTGGTGTGATGACCTCTTAGCAAGGAAATGCAATATATAATCAGATTGAGATATAAATGTACGAAGAAGATGGAGATGGAAGGAAGAAAGAAAGAAAGACAGAGAAAGTGAGGGAATGGGAGAGACATGGGGATAGGGATTGAGAGAGAAATGGGAGGAAGAAAGAAAGAAAGACAGAGAAAGTGAGGGAATGGGAGAGACGGGGGATAGAGAGTGAGAGAGAAATGGGAGGAAGAAAGAAAGAAAGACAGAGAAAGTGAGGGAATGGGAGAGACGGGGGATAGAGAGTGAGAGAGAAATGGGAGGAACAAAGAAAGAAAGACAGAGAAAGTGAAGGAATGGGAGAGACAGGGGATAGGGAGTGTGAGAGAAATTAATAAAGAGAACAGGTACATACATATTAGCAGATAGAACAACTTAGTGTGAATAAAAAAAAAAAAAAAAAAAAAAAAAAAAAAGTTGACAACATCACGCACACATAACACACACACTCCCACCGCTCACACTCACACATACACCCCCTTCCCCCACCTCACCCCTTGATAAATACAAATACACCTAAATACATACACCTTCCCCCTTCAACACCCCCTCACCCCCCTCCCCTCACGCACACACGCGTCCACCCTCTCCCTCCCCCCCCCAAACCTCCTCCCCTAAAGAAAACAAAGACGCGAGAACAAAAGCAAATAAAAAATAATAAAAAAGAAATAAAATTCGAACAGATCTCCACTAGGACAGAGGCTGCATTGCAACGGACAGACACACAGACGCACGGACGAAGATACGGACGGATAAACGAACGAACACACGGACGAATACACGGACGGATAAACATGCGAACGGACACGAACACGAACACAGGGACGGGCACGAACACGAACGCACGGATACGAACACACGGACACGAACGCACGGACGAAGATACGAACAGACAGACGAATACACGGACGGATAAACGAACGAACACACGGACGGACACGAACACGAACACACGGACACGAACGCACGAACGAAGATACGAACAGACAGACGAACGAACACGAACGCACGGACGAAGATACGA